>NC_068324.1:10455000-10467430 GCF_025860055.1 Xyrauchen texanus
GAGGAGGCAAGAAAAGGGAGTGGACAAAGACAGCTACGTTCCCTCATATTTTCTAAAGACATGAAGAGATGTTTTTTAAAGTGGATAAGGTTGCACTTGATGGCAGTCTGCCACTAAATCTTAAAATTGTATTGTATACAGACAGTCTATCACGTATTTTGGTGTGTGTGTGTGTGTGTGTGTGTGTGTGTGTGTGTGTGTGTGTGTGTGTGTGTGTGTGTGTGTGTGTGTGTGTGTGTGTGTGTGTGTGTGTGTGTGTGTGGAAGGAGACTTAGGCTGATTTGTGTTAGCAAAAATGTTGGTCAGGGACAAAGAGATAAGTTGTGGAGGTTTGGATATGCAAACAAATGTGTGTAAATTCTGCAAGGAGTAAAGGAACGCGCAGGCAAGAATGATCGAGGATGATGATTGTGATCATGATGAAGCTTGGTTGGTTTGCTATGTGAAGCATGCTGCTGAAATAAGGATGCTGATATAGAGTTGAGAGAAGCAGGAAAGGAGGCCAAAGGAGAACAACAGCTATAGTTTCCAGAAATCACATGATATTTAAAATCTTTTATCTATATGTCTGTTAAACTGATTTATGTCTCATGTTTGAATTACAGACCAGTATCTAAACCAGTTTGATTGACACTGCCAGCTCATAACTGGGGAAGGTATGACACAAGGATAATAAATGGCATAGGTTAACAATTGTTGACAAAAACAATTTACTCCGTTGGTTGCAACAGAGTATTTTTAAAGCATATTTGCCATGGGCAACAAATTGATATGGTTGAGTTGTCATTTTAGTTTTTTATTTCATTTTTTTCTCTCTCTCTATTTTTCTTTTTGGGCTGGTTTCCCATGTTTAGATCATGGCATGTTCGGTTCCTCATATAGTCAAAGCATTGAAAATCAGTGCTTTCCAATGTTGAAAATGTTGACATTGTGACAATAACAGCAACAAAATTATAAAAATAATTTAATTATTAAAAAAGACTAAAAGACAGAAAACATTCAGATCAAAATGTAAGAGAAAAATATGTTTGTTGATTTGCACGCTCCAAGGGCAGTTCTCTTGAAATTAGTAGGAACTAGTGCAACTGCACCACTGCAGAAAAACAGTTCTATATAGTGCCTTGAGTCTAATGTAGACATTTACCCCGTGTTGCCATGCTTTGGTCAGGCCACTTAAGCATAAGTTCCACTACCCAGTCATCCAAAATATGCTGCTTCCAAAGGTTGAACTGGCATGGGGTTTGATATCTTTCACAAAAGTCAGTGGCTAAAAACAGGGTGCATCAGCAGTACAATACAGCTGTTATATGCTGAATTCTCATAGCTTACCCTTAAAAGGGGCAGTCGAGCTTAGGTTTGTCTTTATGTGTATGTGTGTGTTTGTGTGCATGTCTTTCTGTGGGTAAAGGAGACTGTGAGGAGTCTATTATTTAAGTGTACTCATCATAAATGTCCCTCCTCCAGAAATAGTTCTTATTGATGCTTGAGTTTCACAAATCACATTTACTCCATCCTCATACCAAAACCCCCTGTCAATCTTGTCGTATTAAGTTATTCTGTCCCAGTTCTGCTCTGAAAATTAATTACAGTACTGTTATCAGATTGCATGGGTGGCTATGTGCAGTGAATTTGAATATGGACCCAAGTTACGTTCCTTAAGGGGTATGATACTGTATTCCAAAGTGATGAGAGATGGAAAGGGTGTGAAGACATCAATCAAGTGTCAATATTGTTATTGAGTTATTATTGTTTTTTTTTCGCTGCTAAAAAGCTATGATTTTTTTTTGTTTCATCTTATACACAAAAATAACATTACATAGTTGTGATTTCACATCAGTGTGCTGCTATTTTATAAACAATTGTATTATAATTATTTTACTGCTTACAGAATACTTACTTTGAGAATACAGAAGTAGAGGGTAAAAGAAGAAATGCTCTTTGTACATTGTGCTCTTATTGAGGCATGTTTCTTTACCTTTTAATCTTTTTCCTCCTCTTCTTTCTCTGTCACATTCTGTAAGTGTGGTATCTCTATACCTCAGGTTTACTGGACATAAAAAACTTTCCCATTACCTCACACCACTCAAAACAGTTTTTCGGGAACCTGGAAAGGACAGCACACAATAAAGAGGTTATGACATCTCTGCTGTGTCCGATGTTGTAAATTCAGTGGATCAGCCACAACATTAAAACCACCTGCCTAAAATTGTGTAGGTCCCACACGTGCCACCAAAAGAGCACCAACCCTTCTCAGCACAATTGCACAGAGGGGTTATCCGTGTCATCATAGACTTTGTCATTTCAAACCAGTCTGGCAATTCTCTGTTGATCTCTCCCCTCAACAAAGCGTTTCTTTGTTTTTGGCACCATTCTGAGTAAATTCTAGAGATTGTTGTGTGTGAAAATCCCAGGAGATCAGCAGTCACATAAATACTCAAACCAGCCTGTCTGGCATTAACAATCATCCATGCAATTATCTAATCAGCCAATCGTGTGGCAGCAGTGCAGTGCATAAAAACATAGGAGCTTCAGTTAATGTTCACATCAACCATCAGAATGGGGAAAATTTGTATCTCAGTGATTTGGACCGTGGCATGATCGTTGGTGCCAGATGGGCTTGTTTGAATGCTATTCTGAGATGCAGGTTGGCGCTGTTTTGATGGCATGTGTGGGACCTACACAATATTAGGCAGGTGGTTTTAGTGTTTTGGCTGATCTGTGTAATTTGCTATGCAAATGAATGGCTAGTATAAAAGGCTCCCACATGGACTTCAGAAATGGTGGATGGAGGATGGAAGAAAAGATGGGACCTTTGTGGATTAAGTTGTTGATAATGCACCTTCCTTCTTTGTTTGAATTTTTTTACGATGTTTAATATTCTAGAGGACATAGTCTTATGTATTCAGCCCATATCGATGGATGTAAAGTTTTTTTTTTCTCCCCAATTTGGAATGCCCAACTCCCAGTGCACTTGTGGTGACGTAATGCCTCGCCTCAATCTGGGTGGTGGAGGATGAACCTCAATTGCCTCCGTGTCTGAGACCGTCAATCCACGCATTTTATCACGTGGCTTGTTGAATGCATTACCACGGAGACATAGCGCGTATGGAGGCTTTACGCAGTCCACTGTGGCATCCACGCACAACTCATCACGCGCCCCACAGAGAGCGAACCACATTATAGTGACCACCAGGAGGTTACCCCATGTGACTCTATCCTCCCTAGCAACCGGGCCAATTTGGTTGTTTAGGAGACCTGGCTGGAGTCACTCAGCATTCCCTGGGATTCAAATTTCCTAACTCCAGGGGTGTTTAAGCATCTTTACTTGCTGAGCTACCCCGGCCCCTGATGTAAACTTGTAAATATTAACTAAGGCTAAGTCATTGGTTATCAACAACAGTGAGAAAAGCCCTCCTCCATCCACTATAACCATATCATGTACCTCTGTTCAATAAATATCTGCTTTAAAGAGTGTGGTGCTATTTTGGTCCTGTATTTTTCTTCCCATTTATTGGCAATGTTAATAATAGATAAAAATAATAATAATGGGAATCTATCCATCATGTTTTAGAGAATGACTGTAAAGGTAGTGTGGATGATGAGAGAAAATGCTGGGTGGCAAATTAGATGTGAAACAGAGACTGAAAGAAAAACAAACTGCTCATATATCTGTTCAACAATGTTACCTTACAGATTTCTCTGCTAAACAATTCATGCCAAGTTTAGAAACTTGTCACGTCATGTGAGATTTTGGAGGGTATCATGAGGTAAACAGATTGAAACAGGGAGTAGCCTGATGTCATTAGCGCTACTCTATGGTTATTCTTTGGATTACTGTAATACTCATTGAGAGCATGATTGAAGTTAAAGGAGAGGAAATGCTGTATGCTAAGGTCAATAAATTTATCATGAAAGAAGCATTGTTTCCTGTTCTCCTTATTTGAGCACTTCAGCACTCAAAACTGGCATTATGTCATCAAAATGTACATACAGTCCAACATCTACATTTCAAAGCTGAGGAATAATAGTCGTGCTGACTTTAAAATTAAAATGGTGGGCTACGTCAATTAGTTAAAACAAAGCAGTCGAGATACAACTTCGAGAGACCTTATTCACGTTAGCGCCATCTTTGATTTTTAATGGGAATGGAAAGGAGGCTGTGATGTACTTACTATCATTTGAAAGGCACGAGCCGTATAAAGCTGTATAAGTCTCCTTGATCACATATGATTTTTCACAACTCTTTGTATAGGCCTACTGAATGTTTTTGGGCAAATATTTTATCAATGATTTGTCAGCGAAACAATCCAAAAACACTTTAAACTGCAGTAAAGTCCATTGAATAGATTGTAAGTCTATCTCTCACAGCCTCGTTGTCATTCATAATAAAAATTAACGGTTTAATATTCTATTGAATGTTAAACCGTTACACTGACGTTAGTCAGATTCAAAGCTGCCAGCACGCGCCACTGTTGCCAATCACTGTTCGCGCCTCTACGTCTCCATGCGCTCACACTTCCGGCTAATAAAGCCTTCTCTGTTTCGTTTGAAGTCTTTCCATTCTTTGCAAATTGGTTTAAAAATATATATATATATTTAATATATATTAAATGTAACGTCTATTTTTGTTTTAATTATTTATTTATTTTTACAGATCCATGAGTTAACCCGATGGGCTATTTCGTATGGTATGGCACAATGTTGTTTGCATAAACTTATCACGTGTAAACGCACAAGGTGTTAAGGACATACTTATTAATATTATAAACTTTACCAATCAGTAGAGTGTGTAAACATAATAGGAATCTGTTGTGTGTGACCAGAAGCAAGTAATCGTCACGTATTATAGCGAAACGATGTCCAGCGACGTCATTGGCTGTAGTGAAAGAGGTAGGGTTCAAACGAGTGCAGTTGCACGATATTTATACCATTTAGCCAAATTTAGATAAGTTGTACGAATCTTGATGATTTTGCCTTGAGAGTGTGTTGTACTATCATCTTGACCATATATAGGAGTGTTGTCTGATATTTAGTAGAATCTTTTTTTAATATTCTATCTATGGGAGTTTTGTTTTAAATCCTGGCAGTGTAGACCATATCTTTATATGCCAAAGGTTAGTGTAAATCACAAATACCAGTAAAAGGTATTTGATGTGATCTTTTAACACTCAACAACACAAACGAGACTGTTGTGTGTGCTTGTTTTTTATTTTTGCTAGAGATTTTGTATTAAGCCTATTTTATAATTGTTATTACTTGACATGAAGAGTTAAAAGTTTTTGTTAGTTTGTGTAGTTTTTGAGCGGTAAAAACATTTGTAAAAAAGTATCTGTTATCCATCCATACTATCAATATAAGCACAGCGTAGTTCTAGCAGGAAGACTAGCAGCTGTACATCATCGCACCCAGAGCCTATATAGAGAGAGTTGCGACAACTCCATTGACTCCAATGGAACGGGGTTTTTTTTACAGCAATGGCGGTTCGCGGAGCCTCTCAATAGTTCCCGGAAGTAGCAGCAAACACATGCCGCGCCATAGCAGCAGAACAAACTTTGCGACGCACTTTTAAAAGGTGAGACGTTTAAAGAATAATATTATCTTATTCTGTATATTATCAGTACATCTAAATAAAAATAACTTGTAAATTAAAACCTTATAGTTGAGTATTACTCATTAAATTAGGAGATAAGGGATGTTATCGGAAAACTAACAGATTAGGCAAGGATTGGAGCTGGATAAAGTTAGTAACGAACACCCTATTAATTGTAAAATCTGTTCTCTTGATTCAGTTTCATCCATCGTTTAAAAAAAAAGTAATATCGTAATATATTATTACAATTTAAAATAACTGTTTTCTATTTTATTGTATTTTAAAATGTAATTTACTCCTGTGATGCCAAGCTGAATTTTCAGCCTCATTACTTTTGAACGGCAGTTTATATACGAGTGCTTAAGTTGTTTTAAAGCTGAATATATTGTGTATATGAATAAGTATTGTAAGAATTATACATTAGATATATAATATTTATAATACATAAATAATTATGTTACTATATATAGAATTGTAAGAATTGTAAACAATAAGCTTCATTTCACTAAATTTGACATTTACGTAACTGCTGCTAATAGTTAATAGTTAATTGACCCATTGTGCGGTGCGAGCTGAAAATCCCCTGTCACCAGCCTGTCTCTGTAGGCCTACTATCTGAAAAGTCATAAATATGACATTAGTTACCATGAGATTAGTGAAAACAATGAACATGAGGTAACATAAAAAGGCAACAGAAACCCTAGCCTGAAATAAGTTGAGGCAAATAACGGTAAGCGAACACTAATCCTCAAATATTAGCTGATTTGATCTTTAAAAAAACAACATCGCTGTAACAACATACTCATGCTACATACATATGTCGGTGTGTTACATAAATATATAAAATAAATGCATTTATTGACTACTAATTACCAGAAATCGCAGTTCTGTCACTCTACTCTAACAGTTTGAAATGCCCGCCAAAGCACTTCCTGGAACTATCTGATGTCTACGTGAATCACGTGACGATCAAGCATTTAGAACTTCCGTTGTCACAACTCTCTCTCTATATGGCTCTGATCGCACCATTAGTTGGGTAATTGCCAGCCAATCACATGTAAGCCGTTGCTTTAGAAGTCTGCTCTCAATCTATCACATTGCTGTTTCTGTGTGCTAACACGGCAACCTCCACCACCCCACCATCACCAGTTGAGTCCCGTCCTGCACTGGGGTCCTCGCCCCTCCCTCCTATCTCCGGCAGGATATGACGGTTCCGGATACAACTTCTTCGGACCGTCAGACAGGGCTTACGCCAAAGAGAGACATTATTTTTCTGTTTTATATTCATCAAATAAATGTCATCTTAAATCTCACTCAAGTCTGCAAGTCTTCCTGATAGAATTAGTATCCCTGCATTTTGCCAGTTAAACATTATTAGCTTTTGTGTCTCAAAGTAAGCTTTAATGGCCACAACCCTTTTTTATTTGCCACATTTCAGGTCAGAAGATTTTCCTCTCTCTGAAATTGTGATATGTCAGTCTGAGGCTGCTGGGCAGTAAGTACCTCAAGGATGTGAAGTTCACAAATGTGTTTGTCAGTGACATGAAGTGTGCCAAACAGGCAAGTCTAGTTAGCTGAGCACAAGTAGAGGGCGATGTTTCTCCACAAATATTTTTGAAAGGAATAGTTCACCAAAAAATAATAATTATCTTATAATTTACTCACCATTCTGCTGTCGCAAACTCATATGAATTTCTTTATTCTGTGAAACACAAATGAAGATATTTTTATGGAGATAAGATGTGAATGTATCAATGCATGTCAATGGGGACCAGCACTCCCAAGCTCCAATAAGTACAAAAAGGTAATCTATGTGGTTTTAATCCGTGTCTTCTGTAGCAAGACATTCGGTTTTGCGTGAGAACAGACCAAAGTGTGACTCCTTTTTCTTTGTAAAACTTGCCATATGCAGTCTCCTAGGCACAATCTTGATTTGAAGCTTGATTACACTTCCTCACACATGTTGCACCGGCTCCATTGACTTGCGTTTTATGGATATATTCACATCACATCTTCACCAAATATCTTCATTTGTGTTCGGCAGGAGAAAGTAAGTCAGAAGAGATTTAGATGGCAAAAGTGTAAGAGTATATGATGACTGAATTGTCATTTTTGGGTGAACTATTTCTTTAATAATTATATGGTAAAGAGACTATCAGTAATAGTAAAATTGTTAGATTTGAATAAGAACATTTTATTTTGTTGTTTGCGTTTTTGTTGTTATGCAACTATTATGAAAATGCTGTAACTATTTCAATAGATTTTGTAATAATGTTATAAAGTGCCTTGTTATCAGGAAATGAACATGCAACAAAAGTCTTCATAAAAAAAGACCATAATCATATCAAACTACTACTTTCTGCTTTTAATCAATTTAATTTGCATTGTGTGTGTTTATTTGCACAATAAGTTTAGCTATTGCACCATTAACTTTTCTTTAATGAGATGAAAAATCACAAACAAATGACCGACTGCAGAGATCAATGTGAGGAAAAACAGAACCTGTCATGGCATTTAATTGCAGATCCATCACTTAAAGAAAGAGTAAATACAGAGACAGCTACTTGCTTGTTTTGTGTGTTTTCATTTTTATTAGGCTATCATATCTTCTTGTTACTAAGAAAATGTGTTACTAACTTCTCACTAGTTATAGTGTTTCAATGTTTTAGATTATCTAAAGGAGGTCAAGTAAAAAGAAATTAAAAATATGGCTAAAGCTAAGGTGACTACATGTCCTCTTTTACGGCCGGGATTTCTAAATTTGTGAAAATGTCTGGGATTCAGCTTTAGTTGCATTATGATATGCATCTGGTCTAATACTTCATTGTGTTTGCGCGCGCATATTTGCATTAACTTAACCTTTTTGTAAGTACCGCCTTCTCGCACACCAATTGGTCGATTATAAGAGGCTTGCAGCAACTATTGGCCAAATTCCTGCCTGTCAATCTCTCTGCGAACGCGTGAAGCGCTGTTTGCTTTCTCGTTTGGAAGGATGCGTCCTCCGGAGGTCGCGTTTGTCGGCCGCATACATCATCCAGGCTGTCTCGTTTCAGAAAATCGAGTAGGACACTTCGAATGCGACCTCTTTCCATGGAATTCGGAGGCGGCATGAGGTGTAGCCTATCCTTCGTGGGCACTCACAACCCACAATTCTTTCCTTCAACGGAAATGTCAAACAAATGACGCCAATTTGGCCGTAAATATGATGTTCAAAGGCAAGGAATGTTAACTCCCAAGTTGAAGTCTCAGTAGACGGGTGTAGAGTATTTAATATGTATAAATATATAATTTAAATAAAGTATTAGACTAAAAGTACACATGTAAAATCTATTTTCTTTTCTCTTTACATCATTTCAACTCTCCTAAATTTTACCTCATACATTCCCATCCAGAGGGACGTCTCACTCAAAGCGCTCGCACTTGTTAAAGAGTGGCGTGCTGTCATAGCAACCATGTTACGTTCCGTTTCCGTTCGTCCTACGAAGGACGTCTCATTTAAACGAGGCTTGTTTAAAGGAGGACACTCGGTATACTCCAGCTTTCGAAGGACGCGTCCTCCGAGAGGACACAGCTGTTGTGTTCGGCATCAAACAGTTGCTTGACAGTAGCAGCAAATGACAGCTGAATGGAAATAATGCCCAAACGAAAGTGCAAATTCACAGAAGATTTGCACAAATATTCCCATGCTTTCGTCAAGGTCGAGGATACGTGGGAAGCAGAAAGTATGACATGTAAAGCTGGCACTTGTGTCAGTTGCTAATAAAGGTGCAAGTGATTTAGAACACACATTAGCTCTGTGAAGCATAAAGGGTCAGCAAAAGGTGAAAGTTCATCATGTAAATTAACGGACTACTTCTTGCAACCAGGAAAAATTATCATCACATCGCTTCATTTTCAATGGCCATTAAAAATTGCAGTAATAGTAAATGAAGGTACACTCATGGCATCAAATATTTTATTTCAGTGAACATTCTAAAGAATGTTGGAAATTTGTATTTATTTATATATATTTATGTTATGCTAATAGAGTGTCATTTTCACTGTATTTAAGTTTGCATTCATAGTAATACATAATAACACTGTTTTGAACCCTATTATTCCACCCCAACCCCAATAACCATTTCATCTTCAATTTAAGGGAAATTTATGTTCTGGAAAAAGTTGAATTGCTTTGATCCAATAAAAATGCAAGCATCCAAAGTGTTAATTATATTCTTAAAATGTAATCATTTGTGTCTGTAGAGGAAAGGTATGTGTATTTTTGTTGTTTATACAAGCTTTATTCTGGACTTTTTCAAATGACATAATCTCTAAAAACAAATATCAACATGTCCAACTGGTATCAGTCCAATATAAATGTCCACATAGGTTTTAAACATGTCATTATGTCAGTATCTTGATTTCACATCATTCTCATCACAAATGTGTTTAAAAAATGTTATTCTGTCAGCTCAATCATATACATTGACAGACTGTGTATGATTTTATATAACAAAGTCCTTTAATCTTTGAATGTATTAATTACCCTGAGATATGTATATATATATATATATATATATATATATATATATATATATATATATATATATATATATATATATAATATTTCATAAATAGTGGTAATTATACTTTATATAAATTTTTTTATTTAAGGATAATTCAGCTAAAACATACAATTCAAATATTACATTTTCTTTAAAGCATATACACACTGGCCTTTGCGCCAAGTACAAACACATTGTATACTTGATAATTTTCTGAGATTAGATTAAGAAGAAATCAATATAAAATAGAATAATTAAAAAATGAATATATATATATATATATTTTTAAGTAAATTATTAATTAGAGGTGGCCAGCACCATCTCATTTATGCTTGAAACATGTGAGATATAATAACATTAATTATATATGCAAATGAAACAACTGCAGACTCTAAACATCTGATTCTAAATATAGAGCAGAACACACGTAATTCCTATTATTTGATGAAGATACACACATCAATCAATGGGCAAGGTTCCAGCACAGTTCTTAGCCCTGATATAACTGATATAATAAGGTGAAAGGACTGACAAAGAGTGACCTGACCCAGCCTCAATTAAAAAGCCATAGATTGCATTTAATAAAAACTGAGCCATAGAAAATAAATTGTTAATTTATCCAGAAATGTAAATACTGTCACCATTTACTCACCAAGATGTCATCCAAACCTGTATCACTTATTTCTTCTGTGGAACATGAAAGGAGAATGTTGACTGACATTTTGGCATTTGGGTTAGGAACAACAACATGTTACATTTTTAGGTGAACTCTCCCTTTAAGTACTATAATAATACATTTAACTTTCAGTTTTAATAATGCATTACTAATAATAGTAACATATTAATAATGTTCCAACTATGTGAAAAGCTTTTACAAGTCTATTATACATAGTGTATGTCCTAAATGTATTTCCGACACTTAAAAATATCTATATATATATATATATATATATATATCACAGATTCATTATGTATAGAGACAGTGCTAGATTACTACTTAAATGCAATCTGTTACTGATTACAGTTACACAACAATTAGATTATGCTTACCTAGTTATATACAATATATAAAAAAATTAACTGATTACGCTAATTTTAAAAAGTCGTGCATTATTCTTTAGTCTGATTATACAAATTACATGTAATCTGTTACTACCCAACACTGAAAGATTAGGATATTTCTGAACACTCGGTTCTTTGTTTAAAACAGTTCCGATGGTGCAACTTGCTTGTTTTCTTCTCTTTCTGCAAATGTGGACGGACAGGGCTCTTGGAGAGCAGTGCATGTAAAGTGTCATCATAGGAACTGATGGTCTCTTTAGAAACATTACTGCTGTGCTTGCGCTCTTGCTCTCGAGTTTGTCTACGATAATTAGTGGTTCCTGACCTTGGATTCTCAGATACCAAAGAATCAAATGTGGCAAAATGCTGATTTCTTCTTGGCCTGAGATGTATTGGCTTTTCATGGCTGTTTGAATGTGGAGGAGATTCTGATGCTTCAACAAGCTTCATTGCATGACCCCTCCATGTACACAAAGCATAATTTGAATTTTTCCTTTAATTTTATGACAAAGGTAGTCCTTAATGGCATCAACCTCGGGATAATAGCACATTTAATTTATTAAAGATATTATTTACAGCTCTGTTTTGCTGTTATTATACATTAATTACACTGTAACAACAAATGGGTTTGGAATGAATTTTAATAGTTGACAGTGCAACCATGAAGAAGAGCTTAGATTTACGCCAAATTAATTTTGATAATAATATGGATAGTAAGCCATGATATGGTCATGATAGCAAAGGCCTTAGTCAATGTGAATAGCTGTAAAATAAGATAATGAAGAATATTGATTTAACAAATTACTCTTTTTCCTTTCAAAGAATCCTATACTTACTGAAATATACAGATTTTTGTTTATATCCAAGCACACAGCATTATTACTTTTAATACAAAGTGCTGAGAAACAGTCTTTTCTCCTTTTCCTCAATGAAACAGCTCTTTGTGAATTAAAAGAGAGGAGTGTTATGATCATATCACAGTGTACATGAAATATATAGAAATAGCCCAGGTTCCCAAAAAAAGAAATCCCAAAACTTACCTTCTGAATCCTGATAAATGACTTTTCTCATTCTTTTACTAAATCTTATTAAGAAATAATAAAAGCTGCATATCTTGGTCTCTCTATATTGATCTCTCTGCTTATCTGTTGTGTTATCCATTTGGATTGTTTCCTCTTGAATAAGAAGACAATTTATTGTGCAGAAGCTTAGTGCAGCCAGACAGAGAAGATAA
>NC_068324.1:15887430-16102430 GCF_025860055.1 Xyrauchen texanus
CAGAATATTTAGTTCCATTTACACAACCCTTTATTCAAAAGGAGCGGGCTATGTGTGGAATTTTGTGAATGACAGACATTTGCATTTATGTGGACATTTGGAATTTTGTGGGATGGGTGAAAATGCCATTATAATGATACACCGTTACTTTCCTTCATTTATTTATGGGCCAACCAGGTAGTCAGATAATTCCAGCTAAAACTAGACATGCAACTAGATCATCACCTGCTGCCTTATAAGATCAGAGTGATCCGCCTTCTAGCGTCCATCACAAGGACTTTTCAGTCTGTTCTCAAAATACAGCTGACCACCTCCAGCATGTTCCTCAGCCTTGCACAACAGAGTCCTGCATGGGCTGACCTGGTGTCTGTCAGATTGTGTGGCTTATTTGACCTGTCAGGGTCTTATTCCAAGACCAACTCAGTCTCAGATCTGTCAAGCAGATTCCTCACCCCACTTTGAGAGCTTCCACAGACTGTCTGTCACAGGTTGAATGAGTCACAACTAGTTGAGGACACCTCAACTAGTGACCTACATGTTAATGTAGTTATAGCTTGATAAAGCTACAATAATCCACTATATGGGTTATAGTAGTAAACCCCCTTCTAATAAAATATTTGGCAATTTAGCCACACCCAAAACTAACAGGTGCATAAAATCAACCATACAACCATGCAATCTCCTTAGAATGGCACATGAGTTTGTCTGCAATGGATGCCTGGCAATGAAAGGCACTTTCAGTGGAGACATGCAGCAATGGGAAATGCATTATACATGCATATTACTTTGGGTAATATCACACAGTCTCAATCTCATCATCGTGTCCTGTTATCGGCCATTTCACAAGGTTCATTCCAAAAGGGTTGAAGGAAACATAATGAACATCTTTACATTGTGAATCAATTATGAGAAACTAGCTAGTCTTTATAATTAAGAGTTTTTGGTTTCTAAATGTCTTGTATTTCTATGGCTTCATGTTCACGGCAGCCAATAATTCACCACACAAAATGGTGTTTTATTAAAGGGGACCTTTTATGCAAAATTCACTTTTACATGGTATTTGAACATAAATGTGTGTTGGCAGTGTGTGTACACAACCACCCAATAATGATAAAAATCCACCCAGTCCTTTTTTTAATCCACATTAATCAGAACAAGCCGTTCGCAGAGTCTGTACAAAGTGACGTCACCTTGTACAGGCCCTGCCCACATCTGTTGACAGACACTGCCGACGGACATGTTTGTTTGTGTGTTGTTTCACTATAGCGTATAGCGAACATTGTAACAGTATGTGTGTGTGTGTGTGTGTGTGTGTGTGTGTGTTGCTCATCCATAGTTGCAAAACTGCTGAAAAAACTCACAAAAAAATAAATACATTTATAAAAATAACCATTCCTGGTTACTTGTTCAAATATCCTGGTTCATAATCAAAGTTGTTACTTCTGACGGAGTCTCTCCCTCGTCAGTGTCTGACTCTGGTTAAAACATATAGGGCTGAATACCACTATTTTCGCTGTCAGTCATATTGCTTATGATGTCAAGTTATCCGAAGCAGTCAAAACTCCGCCCTATTCTGGTTACGAGGCAGGGAGCACAAGCTCATTTGCATTTAAAGACACATACAACAACAGCTTGTTTTTATTCCCAGCCAAAAATTGGCATTTTCAACATTGTATAATAAATGATCTGTAGGATATTTTGAGCTGAAACTTCATAGAAACATTCTGGGGACACCAAAGTTTTAAATTGCATCTTGTGAAAAGGGGCATAACAGGTGCCATTTAACAAAGTTCGGGAGAAGCAAGTTCATTTAATCCGACCAATCAGATTTTCCATCATCCCACCACCTTCCCATCTCTTCCTATCTATTCCATCAATACTAATCCAGTCCAGGGGGCATTTGAGCTCAGGTCAAGTCTCGAGCCTCGAGCCCTCCACCAGGGACAGCAAGCCACATACTGTATGTTTACGATATCCTCGCTGTAGGATTACATTAACTTGCAAACTACTGAAACATAATTTCTTGCCAAAAAAGCATCGAGTTAAGACCCTTGACATCAACAACAAAACATATGGGAAGCGTTTTCTCCTCCCTTTTGAAAGTTGATCATCCCATTTATTTTACTATTCTAAATATGCAATATTACTGTATATGGTTAGTTGCATTTTATCAGCCTTGTTTTTAACCCTGCTATCCACGACCCTTTCAGAACAGACCTGCTTCCTACTTTTGGTCACAAACCACCAGTTAAGAAACACTGGCCTTAACAATGTCAAAGTTAGTCGAAGTATACATTCAGACAGTGATGGGCAGTAGCTTTGGTACAAACAGTGAAGAGATTTCTCAGTAGCGAGGTGGTAGCGAGCTAGCTTTTAAATCAAGTAGCTTTTCATTAGCGAATCTATATTTTTGATTAGGCAGCAGCGTAGTGTTGACAAAAACTACACTGCAACATCATGACCTGCACCCAGTGTTTACTGTCTGTCGCCAGTTTTGAATCAGAAATAAAGATGAATCTAAAGAAATGAATCATTCATTTGAGTCGTTTTGTTACAATTAACTGGTCAAGTGTGATAGCAAAGCGATCTGAATGCAGTGGAAATGTATCCACAGTCAGTGGAAACCAAACCTGCAAATGTGTCATATTGTTTGCCAGTGATGAAGGTCTTTAAATTCACATATCTGCTCTGTAACGACTACTGCACGTAAAGACATTTTCCAACTAAAAGAGTATCAAAACACTTAGTAGGCTATAGGAAATTTTTCAAAAGTACCATGGCATTACCATGTTCTTTGGACATACATTATACTTTGAAGTACTTTGAAGAACTGTGTAAATATGGAATGGTGCACACATATGGTTTGGTGGTATATCAAAGTACCATGGTATTACCATCTGATACCATCAGATATTGAAGTTCAATGGCACGCATGGTATAAAGCTGTAAAAAGCTCCTAGATCACATCTGATTTTCCACAACTCATGTCGTCTGGAGTTCTTCGTTTACTAAATGTCCTTGGACAGATATTTGATCAATATTTTGTCTGCGGAATGATCCATAAACACCTTAAACTGCAGTACAGCCCATTGAAGAGACTGTCTGTCTATCCCTCACAGCCTTGTTTTCATTCCCACCAAAAATCAAAGATGGCGCTAGTGTGAATAAGGTCTATTTGGCCTCGGAACTGAAGCTTCCAGTGCATACAGAAATACAATGGCTAGACAGAATTAATAAGATGAATAGTATACAGTTTGTACACAGAGTGGTTTTATACAGAAATTTGCAAGAAACTGTGTTTTAATGTGTATAGGTTTGTACAAATATGAATTGAATTGTTTTTTTCATGCACATACACTCACTGAGCACTTTATTAGAAACACCTGTACACCTACTCATTCATGCAATTATCTAATTAGCCAATCGTGTGGCAGCAGTGCAATGCATAAAATCATGCAGATATGGGTCAGGAGCATTAGTTAATATTCAAATCAACTACTAGAATGGGGAACAAATGTGATCTCTGTGATTTTGACCTTGGCATGATTGTTGGAGCAAGATGGGCTGGTTTGAGTTTATCTGTAACCACTGATCTCCTGGGATTTTCACACACAACAGTCTACAGAGTTTACTAAGAATAGTGCCAAAAACAAAATAAAAAAAACCTCCAGTGAGTGGCAGTTCAGCTGACTGAAACACCTCATTGATGAGAGAGGTCAACACAGAATGGCCAGACTGGTCTGAGCTGACAAGGCTACGGTAACTCAGATAACAACTCTGTACAATTGTAGTGAACAGAATAGCATCTCAGAATGCACAACACGTCAAACCTTGAGGTGGATGGGCTACAACAGCAGAAGACCACATCGGGCACTTTATTAGGGCCATAGTGTTCCTAATAAAATGCTCAGTGAGTGTACATTTTATTTTGTAGCCTACAGTACTGCACTGTACAATACTATCATATATCATGGCTTTAAACATCACATGAATACGTTTTTTAGATGCTTAGTCTATTACAGTATTCTCTCTGTAGCAAGCTACTTTTTCTTAGGTTTAGCTTAGCTTAACTTACTTTTCTGTTAAGTAGTTGGAAGCTTGGCTAGCTAAATGTTTTGAGTAGTTTGCCCTACTCTGCATTCAAATCAGTTGAAGTGTGCCTTTTAAAGGGGTCTTTACTTTGTGTGTGTTTTTATGTATTACATGTTATCTTTGAGACTATTAAAAAAAAGTAAAATCATATAAAGCTGCCCTGAATACAATTAATTAAATAGCAAATGCCTACAGGTAAAGCCTGTGTGTCATTTTTCTTAGTGCAAGAGTTATAATGAACACTTTCTTACAGACTGCTAATCATCATACACACAATCATCTAAATAAATATTTGAGTTCTGCCAAGTTTTCCTTCCTCAAGGTTGTGCCAGGTTTTTAACAAGTTATAAGAATCGTCTCTGATTTTCCCTAGGATAAAGTGGGATTTATAAACACTGGTTGGTGACCTCATGGATTTCAGCCTCGAAATTTCAGAGACCTAACCATGAACTATCAAATCCCACAGATCCTCACTATGACTCTTTCAGAATGATGCTGGTTGAGATCCTGATACAGGACTCTCAATGAGAGCTGTAGCTTCAGTATTGTAACAAGGAACAACAAAAATGTTTCAGATAAGGTAAAAATCGTACCCTGGGCATTTATCTCAGTACTAGGGGTGTATATATTTACCCTGACAAAGATTTAATCGAATTACTTTTTTGTCATGTAAATCAAGGTCCAAAATTAACACCAAATACGTATAGAAATCAGCCACGGCTCGTGCATTTTAATTCTAGGCCTTCAGTGTGATTCATAACATCAAGAAACACAGTTTCATAATGAATAAGACACCATATGCCTATCATACATTATGAGGCAGTCAACTAATAATACATTTTTACATTTTAAAAACATGTCCACGCATGAAAGCCAGAACCAGGAATGTCTTGTAAGCATCGAGGAATAAATTCTGATTGGATACTTTAGTTTTTTTTGCTATTCGTTTGTAGATTAATTAGGAGTGGAAAGCGATTGAAAATACAAAAGCAAAAAGATCAATGAGAATGAAAGGATGAAAAAATTTATTTATTTGGCATGTTAGGCCAGCAGAGAACTCCATGCATACATATGTGGTTATTTCTCATATTATGCCACCAAAACGAAACTATGAGGAAAAACTTTATCATGTGTCTTTGTGTTTTTGTGACCAGTGCAATTTCACTGTGAGACGGAGACAGACTCAAAATACAGTTTAGAAATTTAAATGGCCAGTAAGAAATATAGTATTTATGGCTGGTAAAATTTCTAATTTCACCTGCCATTGTCAAAAGGTTAATTTTAGATCCTGGATGGGATGCATCATGGAAGCTGACATTTTACTCACAATTTGGTTCAATTTGATTAAATGAAGTTATTTAGAAAAATATATCACAGACGCAAATGTACAGTACCTAGGGAAACAGTTTTCGCCATAGTGAATTATTGACATATATAATACACCAGGTTTTACTTTTGCAGGCTCAAGAATTGTATTTTGGATAAGAAATGACTATGCAATACATTAGGTAGTATTAAAGTATCATAATTGATTATTGCACTATGTTTAAAAATTAATGCATTGAATTTTCATTGTCAGATTGACGCATTATTTTCACCCCTGCTCAAGTTGAGCGGTCACTCAAGAATTCTTAAAATACTTCAACAACTCAAATTTTAAAAGTTCCTGAGCAATTCTGAAGATGGTCACAGAACTCAATATTTTCATTCCATTTGGGCTGAGATTTTTCTTGATTTCTTGATCTACAAAATCTGTAATATCTGAGCAAGGAATTCACCATATGCATGGAAAGACAATCAGTATAGACTCTAACCCCAAGATTACAGTGGAAGAGAGAGATCGAGAGCGTGAACGATGGAGATCATCAGAAAGTAAACCCGCCCCATCTAGAAAACCACTCTCTGACCCACACAACCCTTTTTCACCCTCTTTCCTATATATTTCAATCCCTCTTTCTCTGGACCACTCCTCCCAACAATCCCCTTCGCCCTCTGGGTGACCTCTTTCCGCCTGTGGACAGACCACTTAACATTGCTTCCCCACCTGTGGAGCCGCGGAGGGAGTGTGTAGCACTTCAAAGGAGTCAGTCCAGTGATTGAGCACTGATTGCTGTGGGCCACTTGACTCATTTCATCTCATCTCAAGGACTAAAACTTTTGGAAAATTAGGTAGGAGGCAGATGGAATGCAATAGAAAAATAAAACAGCCAGCTTCTGCTTTGATGGGATGAGCTTGCTTTGTTATCTCAATTGAGCAACACTGCAATGAACTTGATCATCTTTACACAGTCACAAAACACTCAAAAGAGGACAACACCACTTTCCCACAAGCTAAAAGTAGAATACTTATTTAAACTGCTGTTCAGTTCTATATTTAAACCACTTTTATTTCCATTCTCTAAATATTGCCTAATCTAAATAAAGTGTTTGTGATGCTTTATGGCATTAGGCTTTAAAAAAAAAATGTTGTATGTGTATGTGATAATATGTGTGGTTTGCCCATGCAAAACTCACTGTCATGATGCTACGGTGTTCTGGATGGGTGCTAGGTGATTGCTAGGGTGTTCAGGGTGGTTGATAAGTGGTTATTATGGTGTTCTGGATGTGTTATTGATGCTCAATAGTGTGTTCTGGGTGTATTCTATGTGGTTGCTAAGGTGTTCTAGATGGGTGCTAGGCAGTTGCTAGTGTGTTCTGGATGGGCTCTAGGTGATTCCTAGGGTGTTTTGGGTGGTTGCAAAGAGTTTTCTGGGTGGTTAATAGGGAGTTCTAAATGGGAGCAAGATGGTAACTAGGGTGTTCCGGGTGGTTAATAGGGTGTTCTGCATGGATTCTATGCAGTTGCTAAAGTGTTCTGGATGGGTTCTGGGTGTTTGCTCAGCATGTTCTGGGTGGTAAATTGGGTGTTCTAGATGGGAGCTAGGCAGTTGCAAGGGTGTTCTGGGTGGGTGCTAGATGGTTGCTAGAGTGTTCTGAATGGTTGCATAGTGCTTACTGGCAACCATAAAGTCCAGAGAGTTGCTATTAAGTAATAGTTCATGCTATCAAAGGAGCCCACACCAAAGTCTCTATGATGTTCTGATCCATAGATGTGGCTAAAAAAAACGTTAAACAAAGAGTTTAAATCTCACTGTAGAATATAATCTTATGTCAGCATGTTGAGCAGACTGCCAGGCTGAACTAAGTGACATCAGTTCCACTGAGCCTTTTAGCTGGTGAAGTGCTTGTGAGATGAACAGAATTCCATGTAGCCACTGATCAGTTGCCAAACATTGTCCCCTGGTGCCCCGCCGCACACAGGCCTTCAGTGGCTGCATTGACCCTGGGTTTCCGCTTTGGTGCCTTTCCCTGGTTGTTCCATCTGTCTCCAAAATGTTCTCCTTTCTCTTTTAGAAGTTTGGAGTCCTTCAGACTGGGACAAAGGGGGGCATGCTGGATTGTTTGTTCTTTTATGCCACCCACTTTGGAAAGACATTTAATAAGATGACACAACAATCAGAGAGGCCTTTCTGCCTTTGAAAGAGGGCGGCTTGTCTGTCGCAAGTGCTATGGAATGCAGTTTCATGCTTGTGAGGCAATGTGTTGTATTTCTCGCATCTCGGTGGGACCTATTGGGCCTTTTTCTATGTTCCCCTCAGGGATGAATAAAATGTCTCTGTCTCTATCTGCTGTATCTCTGTATGTCATTTCCCTGGTATCAAGTCCTTGGTAGGGTTTATGGCTGTTGGCTCAAATTATGGGTCAATATTAAAGGGATAGTTCACCACAAAAGGAAAATTCTCTCATTATTTTATCCTTATGTCTTTCCAAATATTTATGGCTTTCTTTCTTCTGTAGTACACAAAAGGAATATTTATGAAAAACATCTACAATCTTTTGCATATAATGAAAGTAAATTAGGACTAGGGCTGTCAAGATGCAAAATGACAAAAAAAAAAAAAAAAGAAAAGTGGTCCATACTACATGTGCCCTATATTTTTTGTCTCTGAAGACAAACATTAGTGACTGTGTTAAGAACAGGACAAAATTTAAGGAATTATTTACTGAAAATCTTGACATCCACCCTGGATCTCACTGAAGCATTCGTGTTAGAGGTAAAAATTTTCAATTTGTGAACAAATCTCCTTTGAGTTGGATCTTTTCAATGAATCGATCAATCCAGTTCACAAAACTGATTTAACTGATTTTTTATACCAATTAGATTGATCCAGTTCTTGAGTTGAATGCTCTACTTATCCAGTCAAAGCAGTTAACATTACACTGAAGACAAAAGATTATTAGTGAATAATAAATTCGATTTTGCTCTGTTCCTTACACAATCACTATTGTATGGCTTAAGAAAACGTATAAAGCACACAAGTCTTTAATAATTATTTTATGGTGCCTTTTTGTGTTTTAAGTCTTCATTCACTTTAATCAAATGCAAATAAAAGGCCACAAAACAATTCTTTATAGATTCATCTGCTGCATTCCAAGACATATAGTGTTGAAACAACATATGACTTTGCAGAGCTGTATTTTTTATGGCAGTATTACAAATTAGTATTGCTTGTTCATTCTGGTGTTTTTTTTTTATATTGCACAATCACCATGACTGAACTGTCAAAGACAAAACAAGGAGATGGAGGCAACTGACCTACAGTACATAAAACCTTTCTCCACAATAGAGGACTTGGTGCATTGCCAGAAATGTTTCCCTTGAAATGTGTGAAAATTTTCCCTTACAGACAAGCTTTTATTAAGCAAAAGAAAAAAAATGAAAAAGATTCATAGGGCTTAAAGGTGTCAGCAACTCATACAATGATCTTGCGGGTGCTGTCTGATGCTAAAACATTTGGACAAGTGCGTGATAGAGGCCAAGCCTGAATTCAAGCCTACATTTAATAACTTCTAGGACTCATTTTTAAGGAAAAAACGCAATAAATAATTGTATCATAACATAAGTGATGGTCTTATTTAATCCTAAAATGCATATGTGGGTAAAAAAATGACAGTCATCTACTTTTTTTAATATAATTGTTATATGATGTGATCTTATTATCTGGCACTCCAGGTGTTCCTTAAATGTGAAATATATAAAATGTTTCATGTAATATTCGCCATTATTTTATGCCAATATGTGAACGGCTTGTAACGCAACTTAAAATATGAGCCCTACCCGGACTTCCTAGGTTGCCTATTAAAGCCTGTAGACTGATTTTCATGCGAAGGGAGTGGGTCGCGTTTACCGGGAAATCCCAAAGGATGTGACATTTATACACGCTCCCGAGAGCCTTGCCTCAGTGCTTCTCTTCCGCTATTCAACCGCGACAACAAACTGCAACACTAAGTAATGATATCTTAGAGATGGAATCCAGCAAACGTCGGGCTCCCAGCACAACACCGAATCCTACACAAACTCTGAGTAAGCCAAAAAAAATAAAAAATAATAATTATCTACTGAATCCCGTCTGGCTAAGTGGGAATATGATCGTGGTCAAGCGAAAATTAGAGTGAACATCGGCAGGGCATTTGATTCCTGGAGGGACATTTGTTCATTTTTGGGGATCAAAACAGACCCTGAATTCGCATTCTTATTGGACAGGTAAGCTTTCATAACGGCAAAGCATGTGAAATATAGTGCCATAAGGATTGATCTGTGTATTTTAGCTAACTTGATCTTGCCTGATAACACTGACGAATTGCAAGCTACCTTGCTTCTTAACTTTCAAATAATTTCAACGATCTTCTCTTTATGCTAAAAGTCAGGTCAATTAATATGTCAATGTTAATCTGTAATTATTCAGCAAGGTAAACAACAATAACACATGAAATGAATGCTAGACAATGTTCAAGATAATGCAAAAAGACCAATATATTAGAGTAACGTAACTTGGTTATACATAAAATATATACATTTTATTATTATAAAACAATAGTGCATCGATACATCAAAATAACTGTTGTGATGGAATCACATCAATACTGAATTGTGTCAACATGTTTATAATGTACTGTCTGTTTTATAAACAGCTACTGTCATCATCCACCAAATTCAGCCAACAGCTATTGATAAAGCTGGCTAGCTAGCTAACGCCGATATATCGTATAAATGCAGTCAATGTAACATTGCAAAGAAAAATGATGACTTCAAACTAGAGTCTCGCATAGTCAGACGTATATCCACACTTTGTTTTAGCCCTGTTCCAGCACTGGAGTGTCAAATATAATATACAGTCTCAAAGTTTGTAGTAAAACAATCATAACTGTGTAGTTTTAATTATGCAACCTCATCTGTCAACATGATGCTGGTGAATCACGTTCAGTCTCTTTGAATGTTATGTCATTGTTTTGGTCGATACTCGCTCTCCTCAAGTATGTGCTCAAGCATGTGCAACAGGTAGCTGACTGCAGTTCACTTAATGACCACAGGTGTCATTAATAACAAGGGTTTCTGAATCTTACATACTGCACCATTAATTCATTAATTTATTGTTATCTGTAATTAGATAAATGTCAAATACCATGTTCATATTTATGTGTAGTATGCAAGCGTAAGCTGTTATTCAGCCGATGGTTTATCCAAAGAGCATCATATTATAACTATTATTGTACGGACAGTCCCTGTGTAGCACCCTGAGGTTAAATGTCTAGTTCATGGCCACCACACAAGGGTAACAGCTGCTGGACAACTTCTTAGTGTGTTTGAACCAGCAACTTGTTTTCAGTAGTTCATGAGTACGTTTTTTTTTTTTTCCATTTTAGCCATTGCACTTATATGTGTGTGTGTTTGTGCAGTTGTTGAGACGTCTTTGAAGTTTTTGCATGTATATGGATGAATAAAACAAATGGGATTTTCTATAAATACATTAAAAAGACAGGCTATCTGCAATAGCACCCAAATGCATCTTTATTGCACTAAGAGCAGATAGTGGCAGATACTATATGCACCCTTAATAATTTACAGTGGCATCACTGCAGCATGTTTATTGTGTTTACTTAGAGTCCCACAGACAGCCTACACAAACCCCTCCCTTAAACCTAACCCTAACCTTCCCTTATAAAAATGAACAAGGTTAATCGCAAATAGTTAGTGCAAATTGTCCATCCGTTAAAAACAAATCAACAAACAAACATAAACCAAACTTTATGTGCAAGTGTGTACATTTATCATATCATATGTTTAGCATTATATGGTACTAATGTTAGTTAGTGTTATTAATGAAAATTGTCATCAAGAGTTACCATGAAAATCAAACATTATTATTGTTAGGGGTCCCTGGGTCTGTAATGTTTAAAAACCATTGAATAGATCATCATAATCATATGTTATTAAAACATTTTACAAAATCACTTGTTCTTTTGGCCAGCAACACGTCACAATATTCCTGGAGGCAGGAAAAATCCACAATATCTCCTAAATCAACTTAAGCCAAAGCGCAAATCAAAGAAAAAGTAAATTCTGAGCCCCCTATAGTCAGCTAAGGGCCTAAACGCACCTTTGGAAGACAGCTTCGAGTCAGGTCGGCTCTAGATGGGCTGTTTACAGGTAACTAAAGCTATAGCACCTGCAAAGTATATTAAAAGCACCTATAGGTTGAATAACCAAAGAGCATTTCTGACATAGATAAACTGGGGCACGCTGATTTCTGCGTGCGTACAGAAGCAATGAACGGGAATATTTCCAACAACACTGAATCATTTATCATCATCCTCTTACATCAAATATACATTTAGTCATCATTTTTAATCCATGAACGGGTTTTTCTTGTCAGCACTGTTACGCAACAGTCCCAGCCCATACTGATATAGGCTAGCTATAGTCATATAATGTCCAGAGACAAAGACAATTCAATCCCCAATCATATCGCAAAGCATTTGCTAGTAATGCTCTGGAAAGGCGCTTCTCTAACATAATCGGCTGTTTACTTAAAACCCAAAGTCTCTTTGTTCGGGGGTAAACAAACATTGTACACCCGCAAGATGCGCCGTATAACGGTCCAGGCACGTAGCCTACAGAAATACAGGTGCACCTGCCCCGGGTGCGCATTGATACTGCCTTATGCGAATCATATTTACTCCCGAGAAAACCGAAAGACGTGAACTTACCGTTCCTCAGTAAGTCCTTTTTGTATTCCTCATCGTACATATATCAGTCCGCTGGCGAATGTCTATAAAAGCACCTAAACGAGACAGCTCCCGTCCGTCTCGCTGTCGCTGTATTCTCTCACATCCTCATGTCATTCACAGATGCAGCAGTGGCAGCCAAGACACGCCCACCTCCCTGAAGAATGACGTAAGGAGCTATAGACTCCGCCCACATCTCTCTCGCTCCTCTTGAATGACGTAATGAATGAGTTCCAGACTCCGTCCTCCTCCCGAAGACAGCTGTCCATCAAGATGAATTAAATTAATAATAAAATATATAAGTTCTTATATAAATAATAATGAAATGTCCGTTTTTTTTTTATGAAAACACTAGGCCTATTATTTAAAAAATGTTATCCTATGTATTTTCAGTTTTTCTTTTCAGTATAATAACACAAATAATCTAAATGTTGTTTTTCATAATAATACCCTCCAAAACTATTTTTACCTATTTAAAATAAAAAAAAAAAAACGCATTTCAATTTCAGAACAAAATTCCATCCAATTGAATTGAGTTTTTGGAATAGATGTTTACTTTAACAAAATTAAATTAATAAAACTGGAATAGCCCGAATTGTTTTTTTTTTATTTATTTTTTTTTTATGAAATTGAAACAGGGTACAACAGGGCTAAAAAAAAAAAAAATACATTTTTTTTTACTTATTTTTTATTTATTTACATTATTTTCTACTAAAACTCTAAATAGCAACAACAACTAGTACAGCACTTCTCTAATCACCTGGATGTCACTTCACACTGCACATTTTTCCTGATCCATGAGATCACAGCATGTCTCAAGGATGATTTTGAGGCAGTTAGATCTATTTAAAAAATGTATTCATTTTTTTATATGTTGGAATTTTTAGTAAATCAAAAGTTTTTCAATGATTGTCCAGTGAGTGAAAGGATAGTATTTAGGGTAAAAAGCCCTCCTGTTGCAAGGGCTAAAAGCCCCTATAAAACACATTGTTTTTCTTAAATGTGTGGAATATATTTGTAATGAAGAATGTTCAAAGTGGGCTCACATTGACTTATCCAATCACAGTGGAGATTAATTTGTTTATAGAATACTTGAGATGCAAAATGTGATTTAAAATATTGGAATTGGTTCATCCTATCTGAAGTGGTTATTTTGAATAAGCATAGTCTTAATTTGGTACTCAAATTTTTGTTGATGTTGTTGTCTAAAAAAATTTGCATACGTTGACAAATTTTGACCTATAACTATTGCATCTATATCTACAACATCTCTATAAACTACCCGGTAGCCATTTACCTCTGGCCTTTTTCCACAAGTGTGGGGTTAAAGCCCCCTCTCAACCATCTCAAATGTAAAAAAAAAAAGGGTAATCATTTCCAGTGAAATCCCAATAGTTGAATCCGGTCTTACATCAAGCTCTTGGACACATTACTCTTTCCCCTTTTGTTTGTGCATCTGTTTGTTTAGCTCGTCTCTGGTCAGTTTCTTGGAAAGAGTGAGAGAAGAGAATCAAAGCCCTGTGGTGCAATGGTGTGATAGTCAGCACCATGTTACTTTCTGTACAAATTAGAAACATTAAAATGAAATGCTTGAACACATTTGTGATTCCTTCTAGCCAGAGTGAATTTTTGATTTATAAGAACTGACCAGTGGTGTGTGATGTTTGTGGGCGGATTGGCCATAGGGAGAACCGGGACTCTTCCCGGATTCAAAATTAATAATGTCAAACACTAATTACCTATTCGATTAATCGTTTTAGAAATTCAAATTACAGTGAGCTGTGTTATCAATTTGACAATGCAATCAATGATGTGACATTTAATTGAATTTAATTTATTTCTTATAACAATGCATAGGCCTATAATTAATATTACTGTCTATCTGGACATATTTACAATCTATCTGGGCTGTCATCGTGATTGTCTTGATTTGTATTTGAATGGTTTTATTAGGCCTCTATGATAAACTCTTTGGGGAAAATATCTGTTAATTATTTATGTTTGTTGATAGAAAAATTAATCAATGAATCAATAATAAATTAGCAAACTTTGCAATTAAACAAAGGTGATCCTATGGATCGAGCTCTCACACATTCAGTACACTCTGACGCTCTCTGCTGGTAATTAGTATATACATAATTACATAATGTAATAAAAACGTTTTTCACTGAGGACACTACAGATTTAATTGTGGATCACTGTCTTGGTCCTCCCAAAAATAATTTCACCTTTTGATATCCTTTATTGCCTATTAAAATTGTCCTATAAGACTAAATATAATATAAAGTGCTGTAAGAATAATAACAATTTATATATAACAATATATAGCCCACACATTTATTAAATCTAGAATGTACAACGTGTTGCAAAGAGAAAGGCTAATTTGCTAAAAATATATATTTAGATATTAAAAGTATCAAATAAGTATCTTTTGGGCCTCAATTCTAAGTGTTTGAACCATAACACAACTAATGAAACTTAGAGCACAATCCCTACACTGCAGTACACCAGCATCATTTTGAGGGGTATTTTTCTGCATCGGGACTGTGAAAATATTAGAAAGACAAACAGATGGATCTAATACAGAAAATTCCTGGTGTGAAACAAAGGAAATGCACCAATCTGCAAGAGTACTGAGACTCCTGCAACAGGACAATGACCCTGAACACACAGCAAAAACCACACTAATCATTTCTTACATTTATATAGCGCTTTTCTAGGCACTCAAAGTGCTTTACATAGTATGGGGGAATCTCCTCAAACACCACCAGTGTGCAGCATCCACCTGGATGATGCAACAACATCCATAGTCTGCCAGTACGCTCACCACACACTAGCTATTGGTGGAGAGGAGAGAGTTATAGCCAATTACTCAATGGGGATTATTAGGACTCTGAGGCCATGATTGAGAAGGCCAATGGGCAGTTTTAGCCAGGACACCAGGGTTAGTGTCCAAGTGGCTATTTTAAAGAAAGATAAAGCACACTTTTCAAGCAAAATATTTCAGAAAGACAAGTACATTATCTGGTTAGTGAACATTAGAAGAACATGTCCACATGGCTATTGTAAAGAAATATACTGACAGCACTCTCCTTGAACACTTGTGTGAACTTATAGGCTTCTCGTGCAACCCCTAAAATGACCAGTAATACAGAAGCAATAATAATTAAAAAAGTGTAGTTCATTCATAGGCTAGCATCAGTCGTTTGCAGATGCTATTTGGATTGGTGCGTTGTTTCTAGTGACATTCATATGTGTAGTTTAAGCATCCACATACTTTTGGGGCCGCTGTATAGAGGTATGTGCATTACAAAATATACCTTGTAATGATGACTGGTTAAAATTCTCATAAATAGCCTAATGGATTGGTCTACAATATAAACTGTAACAAAATGTTAAAACGTGTCAATGGAGGTTAAATAATTAACTAGATGCCCATGAACACTGTGTATTAAGCTACTGTGTATTTTACGTTTGTGTTTGTGTAGGCTATCTTTGTTCTTAATCTATATGCGAAATGGGCCGCAGAAATGATGGACCAAAAGTCCTTTTGACCAATCCCCTTGTAACCTACAAGAAAGTTTTGTTATTTAGACGGCCCTTGTCATTGGCAGCGAATAGATGCGCTTCAGAACATCGCGAACGATGAACACTGGTTTGTCGCTATTCTTTTTTAGTGTTACGCTGTTTCGGTTTTGTCCCAGCGGACAGTTCCTACTAAAAATCAGTGCGTGTTGTCATCCAACCTGCGCGGAGTGTGAGGGACATGAGCTATTCGAGTGCACCGCTTGTGGTTTAGGTAAGCGATACTTCATTATTATACTTTGTAGTTAAACACTGAAACATCAATTTAATTAAACAAGTGCCTCCATTGGGGCTATTCTTAGGGGGCGTTCATACAGAAAACGTAATTGCGCTAAAAAAAAAAACTATAGGCGCAGCTCCACTAAGCGCATGCATGTGCCTAAATATGCGTTTTTAACAGTGGAAATTGTTTATAACTTGGCGTCTTAAAATCGCTCGATGAAAAAACTGCGAGACGTGGCGCAATTGCCACCAACGCCCGTCTAGCGCATATTGGCCTACGTAGAAAAACAACTGAAGAACAATGCGAGTGGATGAAAAAAACGAGTTTGGTTTGAACTCCAGAGCGATCCGCTGCCAGTGCGCATGCGCAAATGAACTGCGCTTCGCTGGTTTTCACATAGTGACCTCTACTTTGTAATTATGAGAAGTTTGAGATATCTTGTGTAATAAAAAAAATCAATAAATAAAGAAAGAAAACTATTCGAGGGAATAATTCATTCATGGCTTCCATCCGTCCATTTCAACCACCTGGACCACATTGCGGTCCAAAGTGGATAAAGGTGGAGGTTGTTTGCCTCATGCACTAGTCTGTGACGACTGCAATAATGCCAAGAAGTTCCCCATCACACTCGATTGCCCTTGTGGATGTGCCCGGGTCTTGACAAAATCTGTCAGTCATTTCTATTTAAAGAAGATTTAAATGATAGACACAAGCAGATAATGATATCTGTGTTTCATGATTAGTAATATAAGGCTTATTGGGGTAATTGTAATAGGCTTTATTTAGTTTGCCTAAAAGTCACAGCGAAATGGACAAAATGTTGACCCTTTTGTTCTGCTAAGGTGTTCTGAGTTATGGCTCTTTAGGCACAACTAAAAGTACTGTTGAATTTGCCTGAAAAGTGTAACGCTGTTGTTCTAATGGGCCACGTATTATCTGTTCAGGTGACCAAAGACTTTTGGGACCTCGCCCAATTAAGCCAAAGTGTTACACTTTTCAGGCTAACCTACAAATGGCTTACTTATGGCACTTTTCCACTGCATGTTATGGTTCGACTCGCATCTACTCTACTCTACTCTACTCGCTTTACTTTTCTGAGCTTGCATTTCCACTGCAGTTTAGTGCCATCTCAACGTGGGTGTGATTATAGGCTGATTGTCATAGTTGCGCTGCCTCTACTGCCGTGACATCATCTTAAATGCGAAACAAACTGACTAAAACAATAACACAACCGCTAGCTGTTTGCTACTAGCTCATTGTGCTGCATAGCAGTTGTTGCATGTTGATTTTACACAAGTGTAACAGATAAATTGGCCTGGTTGTTTTAGAAGCAAGCTTCCAGTTGCTGGTCAGCTAAATGAAGTGAAGCTTTCAAGCGGAGTATTAGTTAATTTAACAAAATGTACCATCCTCCATCGTGGCTGAGTCCAGGGCACTCTCCCTCCCATTGCTCGCCGGTTTAGATAGCGTCCATTTGGTCGAACCCCTTTCACATTTCCTTGATGGTTCTGTAGTCACTTTTACGTTTTTTTTTACTTCACTACACTGTTGTTAGGTCCGGTGGTAGCCGTGTGCAGCCAACAGCTGAGACACTTCCTGAGACTGAGAGACTTTTCCGTTTCGCTCATCGCTAACGAGTGGACCGTCTGCACCTTGTTTATTAACCATGACGCGGTTTTGCGCACAGCCTTTTCTTTTTTCATAATTCGAAAGTCATGTGAAAAAAATTATACTGTTATCGCTTTTGTTAACTTTAAAACTAGCGGGATGATGTCACGTGTCAGAAATCCAGTGATACTAGTAGAGACGATTCTCCCTGACCAATCAGTGATCTGCAGGATTTTGACGTCACATTTAGTATTCGCTCGGCTCACTTGGAACCTTGACTGAGGTGGTACTAAAGAAAATATCAGGTACCAGGTACTATCCACAGTGGAAAACCCTAAAAAAGCAAGCAGAGTTGAGTCGAGTTGAATCGAGTTGTATCGTGCAGTGGAAAAGCCCCATTATAGTTCTGTCTGCATACCAATTAGTGGTAGGAGAGGGTATTTTAACATAGATAAAATAAATACATCAGTTTTATAAAGAAGCCATTGACTCATAATTCCACACCTTAATCTAGACGCTAGCCTGCTTTGTTGGATGATCATTTGAATGCAGGGTATTGGATTTTGTGGGTGATTTCAGATGAGGAGTGGAAGGAGTGTTTCCTGTACCAGGGTCACTGCAGACTCCACTGCCCATGAGAGTTTTATCAAGACAGAGACCAGTACGCCTTCCATGTATGCCCGACTGTGAGAATAGGTATGTATAGGCAATGGACTGAGATAATAAAATGACATAACTGTGCAGAAACATAGATTGCCCAGATAAGTTGTTTATACAGTGTATCTATGAAAACAGGTGCAATATTTGATCAATGAATACCCTGATTGACCAATTAGAATCAAGTATTCCAGAGAGCTGTGTAATCTCTCTCTAATTTGAGCTCCGCTCCTCCTTGCTCGGTTGAGAGTATTGTATAAGAGGCTGGTTCTGGAGTCCTGACTAATTAATCTTCACCCAGAGAGAAAAAAGAGCAATGTTAAACCCCCTGAACATTCAACATGCTTTCATTGTGCTTGCACAGTTGCCATGGCGTCGTACATGTTTAGTTCCAAAGTGAGGCACTTCGGTGTCTCACACAGCACACTTTATCGGCCGTACTTATCAAATGCTTAACTAGACTAAGATGTGTGTTCAACAATGTGAAAATATGTGGTTTGCATTGATTTTCTTTTTAAAAGTTCTAAAACCTGCAGTTCAATTCAAACATTTGGGCATACCTGCTGATTTTGTATTAGTATATATTTGATACATTTAAGGTTAATATTAAAATAATCAAGACTATGAAGTCACACAGATTAAAGTATGGGAATTATGTAGAGTCCTTTAATACAGTTGAAGTCAGAAGTTTACATACAGCCAAATACATTTAAATTCAGTTTTTCACAGTTCCTGATATTTAATCATAGAAAACATTCCCTGTCTTGGGTCAGCTAGGATCTTTATTTTAAGAATGTGAAATGTCAGAATAATAGTAGAGAGGATGATTTATTTCAGCTTTTATTTCTTTTATCACATTCCCAGTGGGTCAGAAGTTTAAGTACACTTTGTTATTATTTTATAGCATTGCCTTTAAATTGTTTATCTTGGGTAAAGTATTTTGGGTAGTCTCCCACAAGCTTCTCACAATAAGTTGTTTGAATTTTGGCCCATTCCTCCAGACAGAACTGTGTAACTGGTTTGTAGGCCTCCTTGCTCGCACATTGAGGTCAGGGCTTTGTGATGATCACTCCAATACCTTGACTTTGTTGTCCTTAAGCCATTTTGTCACAACTTTGGAGGTATGCTTGGGGTCATTGTCCATTTGGAAGACACATTTGCGACGAGCTTTAACTTCCTGGCTGATGTCTTGAGATGTTGCTTCAATATATCCACATAATTTTCCTTCCTCATGATGCCATCTATTTTGTACAGTGCACCAGTCCCTCCTGCACCAAAGCACCCCCAAAACATGATGCTGCCACCCCCATGCTTCACGGTTGGGATGGTGTTCTTTGGCCTCACCCTTTTTTCCTTCAAACATAATGATGGTCATTATGGCCAAACAGTTACATTTTGTTTAATCAGACCAGAGGACATTTCTCCAAAAAGTGAGATCTTTGTCCCCATATGCACTTCGAAATTGTAGTCTGTTTTTATATGGCAATTTTGGGGCAGTGGCTTCTTCCTTGCGGAGCAGCCTTTTAGGATATGTCGATATAGGACTCGTTTTGCTGTGGATATAGATACTTGTCTACCAGTGTACTCCAGCATCTTCACAAGGTCCTTTGATGGTGTTCTGGGATTGATTTTAACGTTTTGCACCAAACATCTCTAGGAGCCAGAATGAGTCACCTTCCTGAGCAGAATGATGGCTGCGTGGCACCATGGAGTTTATACTTGCATATTGTTGTTTGTACAGATGAACATGGTACATTCAGGCATTTGGAAATTGCTCTCAAGGATGAACCAGACTTGTGGGGGTCCACAGTTTTTTTTTTTTTTTCCTGAGGTCTTGGCTGATTTCTTTTTATTTTCCCAAGAATTTGAAGGTAGGCCTTAAAATACATCCACAGGTACACCTACAATTGACTCCTATTAGCATATCAGAAGCTAAATTTGGCTTGACTTAATTTTCCAAGCTGCTTAAAGTCATAGTTAACTTGTGATATAGTCTAATAAAAAGTGAAATAATTTATCTGTAAACAATTGTTGGAAAAATTACTTGTGTCATACACAAAGTAGATGTCCTAAACGACTTGTCAAAACTATAGTTTACTAATATGAAATCTGTTAAATGTGTTTTAATGACTTCAACTTTAGTGTATGTAAACTTCTGACTTCAACTGTATATTTTACATTCTTCAAACAAAGTAGCCACCCTTTGCCTGGATTACACATCTGCACACTCTGGCCATTCTCTAATCTTATTACATGACTTGTTAATTTAAGATGACATGACGTGAGCTTTCAGATCTGTTAAATTAAAATCAAAAATACATACAAAAATGTATTTCACCCAAAACAATTATCTGAATCTCATCAATTATCATGAATGATCTCATCTATGATATCAAGTCCTTTTGATATTGTTTCTGGGGCTTAAAGTAAAAAAGTAGTGTAACTGTCCCAACATAATAAAAAAAAAATAATACAAATAAATAAATAAATCACAGTCTCGAAAAAAGATATGTTGGTGCAGGATAATCTTTTTTAATCTTTTTTTTTTTTTTTTTTAAAGAAATAAGCAGTAAATCAATTTTGTTTTAAAATTGGATTAATATTTAAAAAACATTTGTCAACAAAAGCAAAGGTATGTTGTGTAACCAACATATAGCCATTGTTACGGCAAAAAGGCACATCAATGTCATTAGGTGTAACCCTGGAAAAATGTCATGAAATTCTAGAATTTAAGATATTTAAATATAAAAAATAGAAATAAAAAAATAACTGAAAAATATGTGTGAAAACTTTTTTTTTAAATGAATGATTATGTTGCAAACACCCTCATGTATTCATGGTGCAAGGAAATTATTTTAATACCTTTTATTTGATGGCTAAACCACATGACATTTTTAAGTTAAATTGTTTCACATTTTGGTTGAAAATAATATGTTTTTATAAAACATTTTTGAAACCAACAATGACATTAAGACGACTACATTTCTATGAACTTTTTAAACTAGATTTTAAAACAATTTCTCATTTGTGCAACTTAAGACAACCTTATTTGTCAATGGCCCATATGTATATACAGTATAGGCCTATATACATATGCTTTTAAAAATTTCTAGTTTGGCCTATTAGGTGACCAATAAGATTACCAATTTATTCTGAACCAGAACAGTTTGCTATTGCCTGTTTGAGTGTGTGTGTTTGTATGTGCGTGCGTGCGTTAGAAGCCCAGTTTGGATCAGCTGTGAAAAAGTGTAATAATGCTTCCAGCTGTCATTCCTGAAATAGTCCCAGTGGTTCAGCAACACAGCAGGAAGGGCCAGGCAATACTGTTGCCGGTTTCCTGCTCTAATAACAAGAGACCAAGTTGGCGTGAAATTATGTTTATCTATTCCTCATTTCCTCTCTACCTTTAATAATGAGAGCTCTTCTAACTGTGCTTGATTTCATTGTTAAATCAATCTTCATGCACTGGTCATTCTAAATGACTGCAACATTTGTGTTCTTTCAAATTTGTCCATAAAATAGATGAATTGTGATATAATTATATCAGCATATTTGAAGCTGAAAGGCCCCCATGTGATCTTTCATTTTTAAGAGTCCATCTTATTGCCATCGGTTCATTCAAATCTTTGATTGATGAATAAGAGCACAAACAGTGCCACAGTTGTGCCTTGGTTTTGGGCTGGTGCACTATTCTCTGATGTGGCTTAGGTTCTCTATACTGATCACCCAGACTGACTCAAAGCAAAGACAATTCACATCCCCAGGCTACTTTCAATATACTCTTTACCCTGGAGGAGTTAGTGTATCAGAGTGTGTCTTTGATCCAAGAGTAAGTAAGTAAAATTTATTTCTAAAGCACACTCAAACACAGCAAAGCTGACCGAAATGCTGTACAGATGAATATACAAAACATTCAAATAAAACAAACACACCAAGTACAGATGAATCTACAATACATTAATAAAAAAAAAAAAATCTCATTTAATACTGCAAAACACTAGAGAATAAAAATGCGTTTTAAGCCTACGTTTAAAAATAGACAGTGATCGCTTCTCAGACACAATGTCTCGTTCCCTCCATCGGGGAAGAAGTTACATACATAACCTAGACGTTCCCCTTCTGTCGCTCTCTCCTCGTTGTGTTGAAGAAGCGACACTAGGGGTCCCACTTCAATCATAACATGCACTGAGCCGTGAACGTGAACTGCTGATACAGGAGCGGGCAGGTATTCTTACATGCAAACGCGACCAGCCGTATCAGGCTGCACGTACCCAGGTTTGCGGCAGGGCATGATGTGAGAGGTGGCCTCCGTCTGCTTCTTCACCGTGGAGAACTGTTCGGTGAAGTCCTCGATGGTGTCACCGAAGAGGCCTAACTGGGAGACAGGGGCATTGAGGAAGCGAGTCTTCATGCATCTCGACCAGGTTTAGCCACAGTTGACGTTCCTGGACCATGAGCGTGGCCATGGCCTGCCCGAGCGACTGCGCTGTGACCTTCGTCTCTCTCAGGGCGAGGTCGGTTGCAGAGCAAAGTTCCTGCAGCGTGTCGGGATCAGGGCCACCCCCGTGCATGTTTCTGAGTGCCTTGGCCTGGTGGACTTGCAGGAGGGCCATGGCATGCAGGGCGGAAGCGGCGCATCCAGCGGCGCTGTAGGGCCGGGAGGGGAGTATAGGGTGGCCCCGCCAGGTGGTAAGGTTTCCGTGGCATAGGTGGAGCGCAACTGCCCTATCCATTTGGGGAATCACCGTGTATCCGTGGCGCGCTGCACCGTCGAGGGTGGCGAGAGCGGACGAGCAGGTGGCGGTTTGACGAGTGGAGAGGGGTAAGGGAAAGCATGTCGGTCATCTGCGCATCGGCCTCACCCTGGGCGTGCAGGCCTGAAAGCGGCAGCCCAGGGGAGTCCTAACATCAGAATACCACGCGCTCCGATGCAGCGGTGAGCTCATCCACTTCAGTCTTGAAAGGATAGGCAGACTGGCTGTAAGGCGAGCCGCTGTTACCTCCAGCACGGACGGGAGTCAACGAGCATGCCGGGGGGCGGGTGGTCTGAGGGGGTGTACCTGAAGGAGCTGCACCCGCTGCCATCCCCAAATCACCTCCATCGCCAACCGCATCGTCCTCAATCCCATGGGAAGAAGCAGCAATGCAGGGGGCGGCTGGAGTGGCTTGCTTTCGGTTGAGGTGAAAGCAAGCCGCGACCGCAACATTGAGGTTGAAAGCAAGCCGCGACCGCAACGTCGTCATGGTCATGTTCTCGTTGTGAGAACATGAACCATCCACAAACACAGCCTCGGTGTGATCGCTGCCCAAACACACGAGACAACGCCTGTGGCCGTCTGAAGTGGAGAACACTCTACCGCATCTAGGAACAAAACAGGGGTGGAAAGGCATCTTGAGAAAGACACGTCCTAAAAAGGACGTTCAACGCCGCTGTGTTTTGCTCTTTTAGAGGAAATTACTCTTAATAAAATCACTATTTTTTTGAAAACTCTTTCTGAGTTGTCTGTGCAGGAAGGAGAAAGCCGCTGTTGTGCGTCGTCAGATCCAACAGCATGCAGAGCGTCAGAGGAATAGCAGGAACCGGTGTGTAACTCGCAGCAAACTGCATACACGACCATCGGCTCCGAAGAAATTTTCTGAATGAACTCCCGTATTTGCCCCTTAAATACCCGTATGGCGGGATATGCAAATACCGTCTGCCAACTTCTCATTGGCTTGTTTTCATAGAACAGAGGCATATATCGGCGCTCAAGAGAGACCCCTAGTGTCGCTTCTCCGACACAACGTGGAGAGAGCGACAGAAGGGGAACCACTGTCTTTCCTAAAGCAGCAAAGTCCAACACTTGAACCTGCATCATATCTGTCATCATGTGTTGTGCCGATCGACAATGTCAGAGTCAACTTAAGATGTTCTTCAGAAGTCCGGATGAAATTCAGTGGGGAATGCCAGTCTAACATGTTCAAGGAATAAGTCTGAAACGGTTTGTTTGACGAATCAAACTACTTTGAGAAAAAAAAATTACAAATTCTACATTTTTATTTTATAATAAACGTGTTCACAGTTGAGGTGGAATGTTGCTTGGAGCGACTGATCCAGAGTCAGCTTTTCTCATCCAATTCTCCCAGTTAAAGGGAGCTCTAACAGAGTTCTGTTGCATAAGTCAGTGAATTGAGAGAGTATTTCACCCCGTGTATCATGTCACGGTCAGTGGGAGATAGATGTATATATATATATATATATATATATATATATTAGTATAATCCCTCTGCCTAAATGCATTTACTGATGAACACATGAATCAATCGTTTCACTCAACAGAATATTGACCTCATATTACTCTAAAACATGAAATGCACATGCATGTTAGCGAATTGATTGACAGGTGATGTCTGTATCTAAAAGGTTTCACACTTTTACTCCTGACTTCTCGCAATACAGGGACAATAGAGGTGTGTACAAAAGTAACATGTTACTTTATTTTTGATGGTCAAAAAAACAAAATATTGCGTTACTTTACTCGTTACTTGAAAAAGTAATCTGATCACGTGTTACTTATATTTTGTTATTGTGGGGGAGGTAAGATGGTGCTCCCCTAGGGAGTTGGTGCCCTAAGCAGACTGTGTAGTATGCGTATAGGGATCGGCGGTACTGTATGCACATAAAGTGCTGTTAAACTGGTGTCTTATCATGCTGTTTTCAAAACAAGGTTGCGAATTAAGTTTGTTTCTTACCTCAAGAGAGATGGTGCTCGAGCTTGGCCGGTGGTGTCAGGCTCATGCATGAGTTGACATAAACAGTATGAGATGCGGAGAAATAAGTACATTTCATGCTTTTAGTAGCCTGCCAAAACAAAAACTGAAAAAGATGTAGTACAATGTAATGAAATGTTTGTGATCAAAATGTTTCTTGTAAAAAACAATTGTCAGAATACATGGTTCTATTCGAATGGGCTTCAATGGGGAAACACGCTTAAGCATCTAGTCACTAACAGGGACCTGCTAATTCCGGCCCCCTTGGTAAAAACGCATCAATTTTGTTTGTTTACACCTCTCATCCACACGAGATAGGTATTTTTCTTCAGTGAAAACTGAGTGTTTAGAAAATGCTGTCAATTACCACATACTTGATGAAAAACATTGACGGATCCATCCATCCACCTACCTACCTATATTTGGATCCCGCGACCAGATCTCTGGAATCTACATGTCTGGCCCTTGGACTGGACATGGAAGACTTAAGTGGCCTACCACCGGCAGTGGTAGACACGAGTGGTAGACTTTAGAAAACGATGATGGAAGTGGTAGAAACCAAGAAAACCTTAGTCACTAACCACCTTCAATCAAGCGCTAATGCACTGAACTAGTTCTGTGGCGAATTTTAATTGTTGCTGTCAGCGTATACACGACTAGTTTATAAAATCAACATTTTCCATTTGCAATTAACATTGTGCTATACTGCCAATGGGAAGCAGAAAGTATGTGTATTTTCTATTAATCATGACAGCAGTTACAGGTGAAGTGATGATGAAATAATAAGAGGGGAGTGTTACAACTGGGCATCTACAGTATCTAGACACTTGTTATAGTCAAGTGCACTTTAATCTTTCTAGAGCCAATTCAGGTGCCTGGATCACAGTGGTGGAGAAATACTCTACAGTCCCTACATAGTAGGTTGTGTTAGTTCGATTGTGGTCATGGTTAGATTGTGCATTTTTTTTATAACCAAGCACTCCAAACAGCCCTTTCCTGAAGGAATGTGTTGGAATAAAAACCTGCACACCGTTTAAACAATGCAATGAATATTTTGCCTAAATGTCTGACAAACCTATTGTTTATTTTCTCTCTGTGAAGATACAGACACCAGTGTCGTCAGCACTGTCCCCAGAGAACCTATGAGGACCAGGGTAGGGGACTGCGGATCAGCTGCCCATAGCCATGTCTGGACTGTCAAAGCGATGCCCTCTGTCTCACTTGCCAGCCTGGATACTTCCTGAACAGTGTGTGTATACTGCTTCCTCTGAGCATCTCACTAAAGTTCACTCTCATTTTCCTGTCTGATGGCCAAAGCTGTAAACACACATTACGTTGGTTGGCTAAACCTGGCCTAAAGCAATCACAGTAGAGCTCCAACAGCTCTAACTTTTTAGGTCTTAAGATTTTTGAGTGTGCTTTATAGATGGAATATTGGTCTGCATAGCAGCACTGTCTTGCAATTTCTTTTGAATTAGAAATCAGAGCCGTATTGGTCAAGGATGCAAATATGGTTAATGCAATAACAATTTTAGTGAATCTGGATTTCAAAATTAATTTTCAGTATTTCAGAATTTAGCTTTAATGACAGATTGCACTTGAGAAGTGCAAAGCCTGATGATCCACATTATTCCAGCATGATTTGAGAATGTTCCAAAGAGCGTCTTGTGCTTTAACAGAAGCAAGGAAATCTGACCTTTCATACAGTGCAGTTAACATGGCCACAAATTTGCCTACGTTTAATGAGTGACCTAGAAATAGTGCAGAATCCTAATTATTTCTTAATCATTTTATGTAATCATTTCTTTGTCTTGAAACTTTCCAATTCTCAGGTTTAAATTAAAATTTTAATCTGATTTTCAATGTGGTCTCAGACTTTTTAACTCCATTGTTCATGTTTGTTGTGTGTTATGTTTCTACATAGGCTTCCTCTCTTCTTGCTCGGTCACTCAGTCCATTCCCCACATATTGTTTAACATCCAGATTCTGATCTGGGTCATTTTTATGCCTGACCAGTCATGTAGAATGTGAACATACTGAGAGAGATAGAGAAATGGAGACATTCATAAATGTATGTGAGATGTAAGGAAAGGTAAAATACAGATGAATTGTTCTAGTCACTCTGTTACAGATTAAAAAAAAGGATTAAACTCTACTCTACCATGCTTTTACTGGTGTTCTAAATATAACACTAAAAAAGAACATCTTATATGTTTTATCATTCAGATGGCATCTGTGTGAGGGAGTGCCCACCAGACACATTCAGAGACACTAGAGGGTGGCGCTGTCAGTCATCTCACAGCTTCTGTTTGACCTGCCACGGCCCTGGCGTGAGAGACTGTGACAGATGCAGTGGCTGGAGCCGGTCAGATTACGGGAAGTGCCCAGTGATCAACTGACCGTAGGGCCAATTGGTTGATGGTGAGTGGTGGGACTTTAAAAACCAAAAGTCACAGCAATACTTTAATTTACAATATTTGTAATTTATTATTAGAACAACTGGTTGTAAGAAAGGAAATACATTACCATCTTGCTGCTGTATTTCAAACTTGCTATTAGAAAGTGTTGCAGATGGTGTATGCCTGCCCTCTGCTGGACACGTAGTAGTACTATATCCCAAAACTGTAGCTCAAATACAAGTTATAGGAAGAGTTTGCCCAAAAATTAAAATTCTCTCAAGTGATTTATCACACCTTGAAAGGGACTTTGGTTCCTTTCAAAGTCAGATGTGGGGAAATGACATATAAACAAAACTGCTTTGCTCTTATTTTCTTAGTAGGTTCTCGATTGTTACCAGAGATGTCTCCAAGCAAACAAATGGATAAATGATTCTGCAATACTAGCCTTCATTTTAAATGAGTACAGTTATCGAAAGACAGTATATTTCCATATTCCAACTCCTGTATATCTCCCTGCGTGCTGACATGTTTGTGTGACGTCACGCACATGTATTTTGTATGTTGAAGATTGAATTGAAGGTTTCTGCACAAGTTTTCGAGTTGGAAGTCTGACTTCAAGGGGCATTTAATTGAATTTCATTTAGCTTATTTGAGAGATAATTAGAATTTTTGAAAAGCACACTAAAATGAGAGTGAATTGAAAGCTAGGTTACTTCCTGAAATTATGTAAGAGGCCGTTCAAACGGCCGTTTGCTTTTTAGTATACACCTACTGTTATGAAATAAGGCAAATTATGACAGTGAAAGTGAAGTTGGTGAGTGTTTATACAAGGCTGAAGAGCTTGTCAGTTTAGGTTTGCTTTTTTCTAAAGAACAATATCAAGGAAATACATGGGGTGTGTCTTATTCCACTCCTTAGTTCCCCATGACGTGAATCAGTATATAACTCATAACTATACGCTGCCATTCAAAAGTTATGGTCACTTGCCTGAAATGTTTCTCATTATCTTATAAACCTTTTGATTTGAAGGCATGCAAATGTTTGAAATTAGTTTTGTAGACAAAAACATAATTGTGCAAACATATTAATTTATTTCATTAAAAAACTAAAATTTATAAAAAAAAAAAAAAAAAGGTTTTAAAAAAGGATGACTTGGGACCGAATAATTAAGAAAAGCAGCTAATAAGTGCCCTGTATTGATGGGAACTCCTTCCCAGGGTGATGCCTCAAGAAGTTGATTGAGTAAATGTCAAGAGTACATGCAAATTCTGCAAATTCTAGGCAAAGGGTGACTGCTTTGAAGATGCTCAAATATTACATAGTTTGGATTTATTTTGGATTTTTTTTAACATAATACCATAGTTCCATTCCTGTTCTTCCATAGTTTTGATGACTTTACTATTATCCTTAAATGTGAAATTATAATAATAAAGAATGAACAAGTGACCCTAAACATTTGACCAGTAGTGTACAGTATATCTTTAACGTATCTATAGTATACTCATATTTAGGCTCTAGCAAGTGTCTTGATTCATTATACAGTACATTATTTTTGACTAAATTATCTATGATCTTTTAATGCACAACCTTGTAATTGCATCTCTGTATATAATTGCATCACTTTACCTTCTCTCTCATCTCTGTGTTAGCCACTGTCCTACAGGGTAAGAACATTTTTCCTTGAATAACCGTCTTATCAACCATAAAATCAACTTTAAATTGTAATGCAATCTTTGGCAAATGTTTGGTAATTAATGAGAGATGACAATGACAACAAAGTTGCTAGATACAATATAAATGACTGGATGACCTTTTTTAATCATTATTTATTCCTCATAATACTTAAAGAATTGTTAATGAAGCCATTAAGGAACCAAAATCATTAGTGGAATCGGAACCAGAAATGTTTTCCGATTATTATCATTATTGACTGACATGTCAGAATTTTTTTTATTTTTTTATTCATGAGTCCATGCATCCTTTTGAACTATGTATTAGGAAACAAAGCGGTTCCTTTCAGTGACAGGAAATGGACAAATCTAGTTCAAATAAAGAATTTGAGTGTAGGAGTGCCGTAGTTTTAAAAGTCAAACGTCATTGATGTGAAATGGAGTAGACAGCAAAGCCAAGTAATGATCCACAGCCCACATGTCAAGTGTACTATTGAATTCGCCCTGATGAACAAACATTAGACTGACATTTCATTAGGTGTTAAGTGCAAATTAATAATTACAATGTCAACTGTTATACTTGCAGTCGGTCAAAGTCAACGAAATTAAAGCATGTTAAATAATGGTGGCTAACAGGACTAATAGAACTCTGAAAAGATACTTCAATCAAGCAAAGGTGTATTAAATTAATATACAATTTTGACGATAAAATGGGTAAAAAGGAATCCCATTGTTTACAGTAAGGGAGAGACCAAAGCCATATAATATGACTCCAATACAAGCCATGTGATATGACCCTTTAAGCATAACTGTAATGGTGCATTTCCGCCTTATTTGGCAGCGTAAATCCAGCAAAGTTTTTTCTATTTGGAATCTTTTCGTCATTTAGTGTAAATTTAAACATTATACTTTTATTAAATTCCCTGTGTGATAGGGCGTAGGGCGGGGCCGGATCGTGATTCCACACACCCGGATCAGGCTAATCAAGCGTCAGAGAGGGATAAAAGCCGACTGGAAGTTGCCGTGTGGGAGGGAGAGAGATTTACGGACAGCTGTCCGACACCTGTGTGTGCGCGCTTGTCTTTTTGGTTATGTTTAGAATTCAAATATTAGTTATATTGTCAAGCCGGTTCTCGCCGCCTCCTTTCCATTAATCCCTTTACACCCTGGAATTAGATTTAAAAAACGAGCCACCACAGATGCAGTAATGTTTCCGACACCGCTGCTGAGAGTATGACAGTAAATTTGCCATCTTCTGGCGGTTGTAATGCATTGCTCTCTATTTTTTCATTTGTAAAGTTGTGGAAGTGTAGTAGTGCCATTTTTCTTCTGATGTTGGAGCAACGTGTAAGCAAAAATTATATTTGCCATGGTCTCTCATTCACCGCTTTCAAAGTTGAACCTGCAATCATTTACTCCCACATTCCAAAACATGAAGGTGTAAAAAGGGTCCATTATGGAGACTTGGGGTAGAAACCTCTCAGAACACACCATGTCTTCAGAAATGGCTAAAAGACAACTTTTTCATGAGCACTTTACCATAAAATAACAATAATACATTATTGTTGCACTCTAATCTCTGTCTTGGCTAATACTTTTCTAATGTAATGTAGCACTTTTCGTATTACTGCCTCCTTGAGATGAATCACTTAAGTTGTATCCTTCCTCGTTTTGTAAATTGCTTTGGATAAAAGAGTCTACTAAATGAATAAATGTAAATGTAGAACATCCTAGCAAACACATTGCAATCAATTACTATTATGTCAATGCCCTTGCAACCAAACAACCACAACATCCTAGCATCATGGCAGCAATTTGTAATTTTTTTTATTTTCACAATTCCATTTGACGTCTTTGATTGTACAAGTGAAAAAAAAAAAAAAAACACATGCTGTCCGCTTCATGAATGTATCCATTTCATATCTAGGAATTAGTTGAAATATATCCAGTTGTTTTTTTTTGCATAAATAATGTTACATAATTGAAAAATCGACACTGTTTTTGTTTTTTTTATTTTCAGATATATGCTCTGTATAATGTACAGTATATAGACATATATCAGATTTCTAAATGGGTTATTTCTTGTCTCCTTTTCACTCACAGAGCTCTTGATATTCTACACTTGATAGAAGCTTTTTAATATATACTGAAAATCCTCTCTCAGGTACTACAACTCACGTGAGCGCTGTGAGAAGTGTGACCGTTCCTGTGAGCTGTGCTTGGGTCCAGGGCCGAATGCCTGCAGGATATGCACACCTCCTCTGTTGGACCTACAAGGTACCAGGCAGTGTGTGGAATAATGCCCACGTCGCTTTTACGAGAGCGAACATGGCTGCAGACAGTGCCATACCAGCTGCCAGTACTGTACAGGTGCCTCCACTCTCATCCACTCTTTTATATCTTAAAAAAAAAAAAAAGTCCAAAACAAGTATAAAATATTTTTTAGAACACTGCAGATTAGTTAAAAAAAAAACAGTTGTAGTACAACTAATGTAATACATTAAAATAAACTTATGGTCATTGTATGTCTGTACAACTAGAAAACCTTTGTTAGATATCCACAAAGCAACTAATAGCAAGTAGATTCTAGCAAAAACAAGATTTAAACAAATGGTTTAAATATGCTTAACCTTGTAAAGTGATGTAGTTGCTAATGTTGATGCTTTGCAGTTTTCCAAACTGTATCATTCCAAATTAATAGATTATGTTTACAAAGTCTTTATTGATTTTAATTCAATAATCTTTTATAGATTTTGGATTCCTAATATGTGCAAAATAAAATAATATTAATACAATGAAATAAAAAAAAAAAAAAAAAAAAAATGATCAGCTGTTGATCAGCATTTTAATGCTCCAAAAAGTGCAGACAATCATAGTAAAGTAATCTGATATAAGTGCGTTGGCATGTTCACTCGAGATCTTACGTGATACAAATGGAAGTGCATCTCGATTTGTTTAAAATAGAACACGGTTCACAAGCTTCATTGGTTTTGCTTTCATTTGAACACGCTGCGTGAACTGATTCCCCTCATGAATGCGCATTGGAGAGCTATCGGAAATAAAAAATTATAGTTAAAAGGACTTCAATATTGATCTGTTTCTCACCCAAAGAGATCAAATCGCTTTAGAAGACATTCATTTAACCACTTGAGTCAATGGATTACTTTAACTATGCTTGGATGTGACTTTTGCAGCTTTAAAGTGCTGATCACCATACACTTGCATTGTAAGGACCTACAGACTAGAGATATTTTAAAAATGTTCCACTGATTCTCTAGATAAGGTAAACAACTTGTTTACAATCTTTGCTTTTATTTTTTTTAACAAAATTAATTTGAAATTGACATGTTTGTAGACAAAGGTCTCAGCTCAAGTAGCATGTAAGTAAACAGGTTTTTATAAAACGGGTTTTCTTCTGAAAATGTATATTTAATTACTTCATAGCTTGCATCTTACTGTCATTTGTGTCAACTCTGTGAAACACACTAAAATGCATGCCATTTTAATTTGATCCATCCAACAACGGTGTCTTTAATTGGTAAATGGTCTGTACTTATATAGCGCCTTTTTAACCTTAGCGGTATTCAAAGGGCTTTACACTGTGACTCATTCACACACATTCATACACCAATGGCGGCAGAGCTGCCATGCAAGGCGCTAGTCTGACATTGGGAGCAACTTGGGGTTCAGTGTCTTGCCCAAGGACACTTCGGCATGTGGAGTCTTGTGGGCCAGGAATCGAACCACCAACCCTGCGATCAGTGGCCGACCCGCTCTACCCCCGGAGCCACAGCCGCCCCATTAGTTAACACTATTCTGAAAATTCTGAAAGTTTACAAAATGTTTTCAAATGGTTTTCATCTTAACCATGTGTTGTACACTGGAAACATTTAGTATTTTTCACTCAGTTAAAGCTGCCTCTATAACCTCAACTCAACTGCCAAAATGAATCCCACAATTCTAACAGAAATGATCATAATGGGAATGATAGAGTTCACATGTTGAAGCCGTGTCTGCAGAGACTTAAACACTGTTTGTTTAAAATATGAAAAAATACAAATTTACCAGACCACATGTCCTACTGTTGCATCCACCATGAGTAGGAAGTGGGAAAGGGGTCCAGACTTCTAGCTGAACATGACATTGTCTGATTAATTCAGGATTATAAAATAATCTGACAGATTTGACACAGAATGAGGACAACTTTGATAGGCAGTTTATGGAAAATAGCATTTAACGTTTATTTTATGTATTGTTTGATACCTTACCTTTCAATAGATATTTATATATGTTGCATTTTGAACACTTTGTTTGCCATTTAATATTGTGACCTCTTGCTGAGGACAGGTGAAGTTAACATGTGCTTCCAAGAAAAGAGCATGCATTAAAACATTAATGAAATTATTTAAAAATATAAGTAACGAATGCCCAGAGTATACACATTTCCTTAAGATTTAAGTTTACAGTATTTTTATTGGTATGAATTTCTTCATTTTTAACATAGATTACATGTGTGTAAGACATGTTAAGACAAGTCAAGCTAAATCGAATGCATTTGCGGCATGTTGAAAAATTAAGTTCGACTCGTCCCTCCTTTTCTTAACTGTTTTATGTTTTATGTTATTTTTATTTTCAGCTTTCACACCATGTACATTTTATCACTAAATTCGAACATTAAATGTTGTTTTGAAGCTTCTTAATGTGGTGAGAAATCATGCTAGTCAGTTCAAACAGATGTGCTGCACAGTGCTCTCAGCGATCTTTACGGTCCATAAAAACTCAAATATTTATATAATTAGAACACTGAGAATTTACTCTACCACCCTTTCCCATGCCTGTATCTTACTATCTGACTTTATATAATAATTAACCTTCTGAAGAATAACTTTTTTCCATGCAGTATTTTCCTTAAGAACCTCCAGGTCTTGTCTGATGAAGTTTTATTTTTCTTCTTTTATTTTCTCCATGTCAAATTAAAAGCTGTCAATTACTAGCAAATATGACGGTTAACGCATCACAAGTACTTGTGATACAAATGATTTTAAATTTGTTGTATTAGACAAGGCAACCCCATGAGCATGCTATTATAATCAGATAATGAGCCTGTCATTTTATTCTTAATAATTGTTTCTTTTTAAAAATCAATAATTGTACAGAGCATTCTACCAAACATCTTAACTTTCCTAAGAATTATTTATTTTCCTGAGAAAATGTAAATTAATCTGGCCACAGATGTTTGTTTTGAGAATCATATGTACTTAAGGACTTACTCTGAAGAAAAACTTTGTCTTAATCAAATTAAATGAATAGTGGAAGGACAGGATCTTGCATCCTGTGTATGTTGGTGACGAATGCTGAAGAGTAAGAAACCACATCAGATAAACCTGTAGTGTTCTCATCTCCTAGGAATTTCCCACATTTCTCCAACATCATAATAGCAAAGAAACCAACATGTATGAAATCAAACATCAGATTGAATCGATTGCATATTGGTCACATTTTTACATACAACAGATTTCATGGGGTCATTTACTTTGGTCAATGTATGTGGTCAGATTTCAGTTTGTACGGTTTTATTGGGACTAAGAACCAAGTACCATACTGTACAAATGAAAGTATTTATATTATGTGCGGTGACTACTTTTCACCCTTTTTAATCACTATTTAGCTTAAAAGTTAACGAGTCAAGAAATTGTGAATTTTAAATTAGCTTTAGATTAAGTACAGCTTAAGTAATGTAGTATATGTAACTACTGCATTACATAAGGTTGTAAGCATTACAGTTAAAGGAATGGTGTTGTACTACTGGTAGTGCTACTTATATTGTGTTCTACCTTGGATTTATTGCTTCTGCTTGCATTATTCTCATTTTTAAGTCACTTATGTCATGGGAACTTCCGGTTTATACATGTCACTGTGTAAATAAGAACCTCTACAATTAATAATTACTTTGGAAAGAAATTACTAGCAAACAGCATTTTTTTAACAGAGCAGCAGAAAAAGTCAACATGTCTGTCTGTTTTACTGGGACTGCAAGCCCTGTGATGAGTCCTGCAAACACTTTTCCAATGCTGGGCCCCAGAGCGGTCTCACCTATCACCCAGGTTTTGCCGTACATGCTATTGACAGCCAGTGTTTACCCTGTTGCCAGCCTGGGGAGAGGGACAGAAAGTGTTGTTTCTGCTATTTTAAGGCTGAATACAAGTTCATTCTAGAGTCATTTTCCTGTGTTAACGTGTCATCTTATTTTGCTATTAATATAATTATGCATTTGTGATTAAAAGAATGTGAAATATTCAGTATTCAGTAAAAGACTATTTATTATTTCATCTGTATGATTTTCAGCTGTATAAATCAGACTGATCTCACTTTGAATTCAGTGACAGTAGGTCAAAAGTTTCTCCTGAAATCAATCTGTGCTTTCCGAAATTAGAATCACTCCCAATAGTGGATTAAGCTGGAAGTGCTGTGAAATGTCAAAAGTGTGAAAAGTGAGTTGTCTTTTTACTTGTAAATAATGCAATACAGTCAACACAAAGGCACATTTCATTAAAAGCTTGGTCACATACCCCTTTGTATGGCAAATTCCACAGGCGAAATACAGTCATCTCAATGGGTATCCACGCGATCATGAATTTCGTGGTGAAGACTGTTCCGTCACAGGATTTCACGTGGAGTTCAAGTTTGGTGAACGATGACGATGCATTGACCAATAGGAATTTGCTTGGTTGGGCAGAGTTTCGTACAAAGCTACTCTGAATATTCACATTGTATGGGGAAATCAATTTAGTGGTGAATTTCTTCATAACTACACTATCCCAGAGTATGAAGTGCAGCATAAAAACAGGAGGCTACCTAGAAATTAGTTTGAGGGATTCACACTTGCTTCACATCCGCACATGCCTTCGTCTGCATAATTTTGCCATGGAAAAGTAAATGTGACTGAGCTTTAAGACATTTGTAGGATGACTGCGATTTCATTACATTCATCATCTTAAAATGGGGCATTTCATGAAGTACAGTGAAAAATCCCTTCAATGTAAGCCCGGGCCATGAAGCGGTTATGATCAAAACAGAGCTATGAAAATTAAGTTTGGTGGCCCGAGCGCAGCCCAACCCTCGGTCCATGCCCCACGGAGTACCAGAACCAGAGGACAGTGGAGATGAGGCAGATGTGGTCTACACCAGCGGAGACGGGTCTGTGTATAGATACTACGGTTTTACTTACGAGCCAGATACGGAATAGGAACAGGAGGACGAAGATGATAATGTGAACACACCTTAATAGAGCCTAAACTGTGCTCACTCAACAGTGGAGTTCGTAATTGTACTAATTCTTTACATGCACACGTCTGTAGTAAAACGCACTGGATTGGAAGATTGGAAAGATAGACAACTCTGTATGAATACTGGTAGCATCTTTTTATTTGTTTTCTTGATACTTTTGTACAACCCTTATTAAACCTCAATAACCCTGATGAAGTTGGGACAGTATTTAAAAATGATAATAAAAACTAAAATGAGTGATTTGTAAATGATATTCATCCTTTGCTATATTGAAAGCACCACAACTACATTATACGATGGTTTACCCTGTGAATTTCAATGTTTTATTTTAAAAGGTACAGTAATTTCAAATCAGATGATTCCAACACTCTCCAAAAAAGTTGGGACAGTCGCGTGTTTACCACTGCGAAACATCACCATTTATTCTAATAACACTTAAGTATTTGGGCACTGAAGACACAAGTTTGTTAAGTTTAGAAAGTTTTCTCCATTCATCCATTATATAGATGCACAATTGTATGGGGACTTCATTACCATCTAATGCGCTTCATAATACACCACACATTCTCAACTGGAGATGGTCAGGACTGCAGGCCAATCTATCACCCACACTCTTAGTTTACACAGCCATGCACATGAAATCTGGGCAGTATGTGGTTTGAAGTTCTCCTGCTGGAAAATGGAAAAGATGGTGCTGGATGGCAGTACATGTTGCTCCAAAACGTGTACATATCTGTCTGCATACATGGACTGGAACCCTCCACCCTCCCAGAGTGCTCGTGGCTTGATGATTGGTTCCTGGGTTCAGCACGCCACTCACGGCCACCACCCCTCGGTTCCTTTCTTCCTGGAGGTGCGCGACGAACTGACGAGGTCGTTGAGGGCACCTTTCACTGCCCGAAACCGACTTCCAGGTTAGTCTACTCTCACCATCCTCGACAGCGGGGCGGTCCACAGGTAAACAAAGGTTCCTTAGGTGGATAAGGCGGTTACGATTTACCTCTGCCCGCAATACGCTGCCACCTGGTGGGATCGTCCGGCACTACCCTCCAGAGCCTGTAGGACTACGTCGTCTCTGGAGACCAAAACTTACAGTGCCGCTGGACAGGCCAAATCCGTCCTGCATGCCATGGTCCTCCTGCAGGTACACCAGGCCAAGGCACAAAAAGAAATACAGGTAGTCCTGATCCTGATGTGCTGCACTTTGCGACAGATGAAGGTCACGACGTGAACACTCGGGCAGGAGATGTCCAACTCGGTGGTCCAGGAGCACCAACTGTGGCTGAATCTGGTCGAGATGAAGGACACCGACAAAGCATGCTTTCTCAATGCGCCCATCTCACTTTTCGACGACACCGTTGAGGACTTCGCCCAACAGTTCTCAGTGGTGAAGCAGATGGAGGCCATCAAACACATCTTGCCCTGGCGCGGCTCAAGATCCCGCACCCCATCTGCTCACCGAGGGTGAACTCCTGCAGCAGTGAAAGCTCATGGCCACAGCGTAGAGGCCACCGCAGGAAGCTGATGGCCCCTGTCTCCCGAGTGGTCCTCCTCCTCAGTCGCTAACCTGCCCTATGCAAGATATGCAGAACAAGGCAAGTGCTTCGAGGTTCCCCTCAGCGCAGCCATCTCAACGTCGTGTCACCTGCTCCCACCGCTAGGTACGTCAGACACTATAGTCCCTTTTGTGCCCCTCGCCCGGAGCTTGGACGTGTGGCTAGCGCCTTCAAACCAGTCGCGGTGGCTGGCCAGGACCATCAGACTCCGTTCGCCAGGCGCCTGCCCCGGTTCAGCGGGGTCCGCTTCACTTCAGAGCAAGAATGCCACCACCCTGCATGCGGAGATTTCAATCCTTTCGCAAGGGCGTGATAGAGCCTGTCCCTCCAGCCGAGATGGGGGAAGGGTTCTACAGCCCCTATTCATCATACCAAAGAAAGGCGGTGGGTTGCGGACAATCTCAGAACTGCGAGTTCAGAAACGGGCCTTACACAGACTCCCGTTCTGAAATGCGTCCGTCATCAAGTTTGGTTCACAGCGGTAGACCTGAAGGATGTGTACTTTCACATCTCAGTTTTACCTCAACACAGGCCCTTCCTATGGTTTGCTTTCGACGGCCGGGTGTTCCCTCATGTCTTCACTGAAGTCGCAGAAGCAGCTCTTGCCCTGTTAAGGGAAATGGGCTTCCGCATACTCCACTACCACAATGACTGGCTGATTAAAGCACACTCGAGAGTTGCGGTGCGCGCACAGGGATCTGGGTGCTCGGGCACCTCAGCCGAGCAAGGTCTCCCTAGTTCAGAGTTTCTCTTTTCTTGGCATGGAGTTAGACTCGGTCTCAATGATGCGCAGTCAGTGCTGAACTACCTGAAGTAATTTAGGCGGAGGACAGCGGTTCCACTGAAACACTTTCAGAGTGGCGGTCAGACTCGAGTCCCGAGATGGGCATGGCGCCACGGCACACATCACGTAGCCATCATGCCGCTATGCCACCACTTATTCAGCCCTTGAACAGACCACTTTTTGCAGGCAGGAGTTCCCCTACAGCAGGTGTCCAGATGTGTCGTGGTCACCACAGATGCCTCCAAGTTGGGCTTGTGCAATGTGGTTGGCACATCAACTGCCTAGAGTGGCTGGCTGTACTGCTCCCTCTGCAGAGGCTATTTCCGTTGATCCAGGGCAAGCATGTGTCAGTCCGGTCAGACAGCACAGATACAGTAGCGTACATAAATCACCACGGCAGTGTACGCTCTCCTCGCATGTCGCAACTCACCCACCATCTCCTCCTTTGGAGTCAGCGGTGGCTAAGGTCGCTGCAGGCCACTAACATCCCGGGCAGCCTCAAACCTACAGCGGCAGGCAATGCTCAGCGGAGAGTGGAGACTCCACCCTCAGGTGATCCAGCTGATTTGGAGTCGATTCGACAAAGCACTGGTATACCCGTTTGCTTCCCGGGAATCCTCCCACTGCCCGCTCTGGTATTCCCAGATGGGAGGCCCCCTCAGGACAGACTCTCTGGCACACAGCCGCAAGTACGGCTCACATGCGCGATTAATTCTGTCTTCAATTGATATCTTTGCACATGAATTTTACATGATAATTTGCTATTTAAAAGTACCATGGAGCAGTCTAACCATCATGTGAAATGTCTTGACAACGCCCGGGTTTCGTGTGATATGAGCGCTAAGCGATTGTCTGGGTTACGCAACTGCTTTCGGGTCCTTTAATGTGCGAGTAAGGGCAGCCGGTGGACTTTCTGGTGCCCTCCTAGGGTAAGATGCTGCCCCTCTAAGGAGTTGGTGCCTTATGCAGACTGCGTAGTATGCGTATAGGGAGCGGCGGTACGGATTGTAATGAAACATCCAATTTAAACCCCTAATCTGAAGTCGTGTCTCAGTTAAAATGAGTCTCGTTTCCTTCGAATGCGAACTTCTTTCACAGGAAGTCGGAGGATGCATGAGGTATATCCTTCGTGGGCACTCACAAACCTCAATTCTTTGCTTCAATGGAAATTAACATAATATGTCTGAACAAATGACACCAATTTGCCCAAAAATATGATGTTCAAACACAAGTAATGCTAATTCCCAAGTTGAAGTACCTCAGTAGATGGGTGCAGAGTATATAAATTAATATAATTATAGTAATATATATTTAAAATAAAAGTATTATAGACTAAAATTACACCTGTAATATAAATTCTCTTTTCACTCTACATCATTATAACTCCCCTAAAATGTACCTCAAACATTCCCTTCCAAATGGACTTTGTTCCCTTCTCACTCAAAGCACTGGCACTTGAAAAAAAAGTGGCGTGCTTTCATAGCAACGATGATAAGTTCTGTTTCTGGTTGTCCTATGAAGGCTGACTCATTTTATGAGGATTGTTTAAAGGAGGATGCGGTGTATACTGCAGCATTCAAAGGACACGCCCTAGTTAGCGCGCAGCCTTTGAAACGAGACACAGCTTGTTGAGTTAGAACGCGTGGGTAAAACTAGTTCGGAAGAACGGTTTTCTTTTTTATAAATTACAAACCAAAACTAGTACTTGAAAAGCTGACCCGAACACTGCAAACCTTTAACGCAAACCTGACGACAGCGTATCCGCACGTGTACAATACTTTACCCCTCAAGTGGTTTTTGTGGAGCTTTCCCTGAAATGCCGTACATTGAACCACTTGCTATGACCGGAATTTCCTGTTCAGGCTTTTTAAATCAATAACATCGAAACCTATTAAGTTTAAGAATTAAAACTTGTGTTAAACATTAACAAACATCAAAGCAGAATATATCGTCTACATCCCTTTAGAGACCTAATATATGTTTAATTTAACATGTTTAACACCACTGCTATTAAAAATTATTTGGACGTGCCTTAGTTTTAAACCAAGTTTGTCTTCTCTTTAACAAACATATTAATCTCTTTTTACCATAATGAAAGAGAAATACCTTCGGTTTCTTAAATGACACAGGCAAGGTTACATCACCTCAAAGGTCAATTAAACACCCTAAACCAGTATTATTTGTTTAGCTATGGATATACAAAACATACTGTATATACTGCTTATAGTTCTGTGCCCAGCAGTGTCCACCCACATGCATCATTTACTGTAAATAATGCTATTGAGTACTGACTATCCAACTGTGTTTTCTGAAGAACTGTTAAACAGAATCATTGTTTAACATGTTCAACCTTGCATTCAGTATGCTTACTGCTCTAATCTATTTCCAGAGAAGTGTGGGCTCAACACAATTATCTTGCATGGCCTGTCACTAGGATTAGATCAGGTTAAGGCTATTGTGGACATACCAAAACTAAATCACCAAACCACAAGTCATTTCACTTTTGGGTAAGGCTGGTTTTTGACATCCCTGGATCCAGGATTATGCTGAAATTACCCAACCATTGCTGAAATTGGCTCATGGTCCCATAAAACAAATGACTGATCTCATGCAGTGGACAAGAGGCGGAATTGGCATTTGTGTGCCTCAAACTGCTTTAACAAGATCACACATTGTTTTATCTTACCAAATTATGATATACATTTTGACCTTAGTTGTCCAAAAACTCTGTTTTCATGTCAGCTGTTCTTACTCTGTGTCATGGGACAAACAACAAACAATTGAGTTATATTCTTAACATTTGGACCCAGTCACTAGAGGTTTTGTGCCTTGTCTTTGTTCAGTGGAAGCGACCACTTTTTACTGTGTTTTCATATTCTGACTTGGTGGCCATGCATCCTATTAGAGAGCATGTTCCCCATTCGGTGTATTCCTTATTGCAGGTGTAGACTGACTGCACAGTTAACCACTGTGCATGCACTCAGTTATCACATATCAGTTTACATTGTTATGTGACTCTTAACAATTCTATCCCTTCTCACAGACTGAGAACCTGTATGACAAGGGTTGGGGAGTAACGGAATATATGTAATGGGATTACGTATTTAAAATGCAAAATAAAAGTAACCGTATTCCACTACAGTTACAATTTAAATAATTGGTCATTAGAATACAGTTACATTCAAAAAGTATTTTTATTACTGAAGAGATTACTTTGCATTTTATTGTCATTTGTTTCATTTAATATTTAGTCCTTTCAGATGGGAAACATTTATACATATAAATGATGCGATCCAAAGTGCATTTGAACAGCGGTGAAACACTTTCTTATGATGTGTTACATTCATACGAGCAGACAGAGGTAAGTTTGGAGTAGAAGAAATAGAAAATCAACCTTGTGTAAATTGTCAGCTTTACACAAAGCTAAAATGCTATTTCTATTAATTTTACATGCACGTGTTACCAGACACGATAATTTTTTCACATTGGATCATAATTTATTTTTTTCTAGTAATACCTTTGATATTAGGGCAAAAATCTATGTATTGTTTTCCTGTAAAAATATCTACGAATCCATAAAACTAGATCAATTTGATTTAAATCTTGACAATCTTGTTTTTGAAATAACACTGCATAAGATATTTAGGTTACAGAGAATGTATTTTGTCTTACTGTAATGGCAAGCCTGTGTTTGACTGTGACGGTGTGATGACCGTAATGAGGCTACTGACATTTGAAGTGACTTATTGAACATACTCTTACACAACACTGACTGTGTCTTATTTAAGGCTGCCTGATGGATCCCTTAGTGTAGTGTACACTGTGTGCACAGACTATTCCACTGTGGAATCTCTCTAGTATCACCATTACCTTACCGTCTAACTTCTCTGCCCACACAGCTGAGACGTTTGCACTTTAGGAGCATTATAGATGGCAATTGTTGTTACTGTGACTATACATATTGGTTTCTGCTCTGTTTTAGTCATGATAATGTTCTCTTATATTACAGCTATGTTTAGGTACACTAATGACTTTTCTTAATGATATCCCTCAATAACAGTCTGGAGCTGATGAAACAGGAGTGGACCAATCTAAACCCAGATTCTTCCACAGGTGTCTAGATTACTTCATTTTTTTTCTCCTTACCTGCAAAGTTTATTCATGGTGCTGTCAATGTGGTTAAAGGAGGGATTGTAAATACGGTTAATAAATATTGGTTTCTTCTAGGTTTTTCTTCATAAGCTGAGAAAAGTATGTTTTATGCTAAATGTAAAATAACAGAGGGAGAAAACATCCAAATGTCAGCTCAACCTCAGCCAGCTGAACCATCTAAAGATACATTTCATTTAATATACTAAATGGGTTTTAAAGTAACAATTGTTCAATATTTAGCTAGAATTATAATTCGGTGTATCTCTGAATGCATGAGAGTTACTCTAAAACACACACCATGCTTATTAACCACAGAGTGAAGGTGCAGTGGAAAGAGCTAATCAGACAATTAGACAAAATTGATAAAAGGGATGGCTGAAACAGAACTGACATCAGTGCAAGCATTACATCTGCTGATTTTGTATATAGTATAAGATGAAGGGTCTTACAGACTTTCGAATCCACATTAGGGCAGGGCGATATGGCAAAAAATATTAGAACAATATTATTTTTCATATCATTCGATATCTATATTTATCACAATATTCAATCACATTACACATTTTTTTGAATTTCCAAAAAAAGGAGAAAACAAAATCCTAAACAGTCTAAATAGTCTTTACAAAACTGCATTGGGGGCCCAGACACAGCCAATGCAGTGGTGTCTGAGGGATCTTCTATGAAAATATTACAATATTTTATAGAGTTTATCAATTGAGTGCAGTTGGATATGAATGTTATAAGAGGATCGGTTCATTTTGAATCACATAATTATATATATGTATTTCTTTACATACAGATATCCAAGTATGGGGGCATAGAAGCCCTTATGACTGAGAAATGATACCGTATGAGTGTTCAGGGGTATCTCCAGAGAGAAACCTTCGAAAATGTAAAAGTCTGAATGGAACATTTTTCTATTTTCATTAAAAGTGACAAAGACTAGGCTACAAACTAGTCTTTCATCCTTGTCAGAGATGATGAAATCTGAATAATTTCACAAAATTAGAACAGAAATCTATTTGTTTATTATTAAAGGCTTGGAACATGCAGATTAATAAAACGACATTTAGAAAAGAAAAAAAACCGTTATGGTCTAAAGGCACTCTGGAAACACACGTGTCCGGTCTCGTTTTGTCGGCTGTTGCGGACATCGCGTTGTGTTCGCCTCACGATGTATGATCAGGCTTTGTCTAGTGTGAAATACGTGCCTCGTCTTATCTGTCGGTTGGCAAGAGCACATATTGCCCATTGTCTTGGCGATATTCGCTCGTGCCATTCGGGTGTCTATGTCTTGTAAGAGCATATGGCTTTGTTTTGTTTCGGTTTTACCACGTGTCTCTCAGTCTTGCATAAAACCCCACCTCCTTGTTTGCCCATTATTAGTTCAGTTGTTACACCTGCCCTGCCCATTAACCCGTTTGATTTCCTTCCCTATTTTAGTGTCCTCGTGTGTGCTGTCCACGGTCAGTTAGTCTTGTTTCGTGTCCATGTTGGTGTTGTTTGTGTCCCTGTTCCTAGTCTGTTCCGGTCGGTCCTGTACCAGACTCATCCTCCCCAGCCTAGTCTCAGTGGGCTGCAAGCCTGGATTGTGTTTGTCCCCTATGGGGTAATTTTTGTTTGTGTCCCTGTTCCTAGTCTGTTCTGGTCGGTCCTGTACCCGACTCATCCTCCCCAGCCTAGTCTCAGTGGGCTCCAAGCCTGGATTGTGTTTGTCCCCTATGGGGTAATTTTTGTATAAATAAATTTTGTTTTTCACTCTGCATTTGGGTCCCGACTGCAAATCTTGTGACAAAAACAGGTTGGACAGGCCCATGTTTTGTAGGACACTTGGTACCACCAGTAAGATTAGTAAAACCGGAACAAATGAGAAATATGATGTCTCAACGCAATGAAAACCAAGACATTTGAGCACATTCACTAAATGGATAGACATATTCATTCCAAGATTTGGGATCTATGATTTAAAAAAATTAGGTTGAGACACTCAACCTCAATTAGGTTGAGTGCAAAATATATTTGCGAAAGTAACCAAACCGTTATAACAACAATTACAGGAGTTAAATGCAACTAAAAAGTGACCATGCAGAATAGAATGGTGTTGGATATCTTGCTTGCAGCACAGGGCAGTGTGTGTGCCAAGTGAAGAGGGAAGGAATATTGTACATTCATACCAGATAACTGATTTCTTGTTTTTTAGGTCTTATTCTGATTTTTTCTTTATTGCTCGATTAATCATGCGTTTTGAATTATTTTGCTAATCATGTGCTTATACTCCTAAATTATATCCATTGTTGAGAAATTAGTAGTTTGATTATTATGAATTTTGAATGGAGAAAATACAAAAAAAAAAAAAAATTAATTTGTTACAGTATATGTTTATTCAAAACTACTCAAAGAAATTCTATGGATTCGAACTTTCGACGCCAGGTGTCATTTTTTTTTTTATGATTTCATTGATTCATTTTCTCATGTTTTACAATACATTTGTATATACATTAATTATGTGTTGATTAATATTCAAAACGAGAGAATGTAACCTAAACTGAAATTGGTTAAAAATACAGAAGCCAGAGTTTCTGACAAGAACAAAGAAATATGATCATATTTGCCCCATTATTTCATCATTATATTGGCTACCTGTTAAATTTTGTATACATTTTAAAATTCTGTTAACTACGTACAAAACATTGAATTGTCTAGCTCCACAGTACTTAATTGACCTTCCACCACGCTATATTCAGTCACGTTCATTACGATCACAAAATTCTGGCCTGTTAATTATTCCTAAAATATCAAAATCCACAAAAGGAGGTAGATCCTTTTCATATTTGGCACCTAAACTATTAAATAATCTCCCTAACACTGTTTGAGATGCAGACAAACTCATGGAGTTTAAATCTAGACTAAAGTCTCATCTATTTAGTCAGGCATACACCTAATTTATCCTTCAACTCACAATTAGGCTGCTTTAGTTTGGTCTCCGGAGCCAGAAACAGTGGTCATGATCTATAACTCTGTAATAAATTGAATGGCATCTATACTAATATTTATTTTATTTGTTTCCCTCAACCTTGGGACTCCTATCCTGAGGTCATCAGAACTGGCTGGATCCAGCTCCATTGGACTCCACTGCTACGTGTCGCTGTATGATGATGACTAATAGCAGCCGGTGCCAGCCAAATATCACTTTAGTCTATTACGATGGACTTTAGAGGATGAACTGATGCCAAATCCAAACATAAGACATGGGATACTTCATATGCCACTGCCTGAACCTTGGACAGACCCTACCACAAATACAGTCCAGGTTGAACTGCGATGCACCTCACTGATCTCTGCCTGCATCATCTCGGTCTAATGATGGATTACACTCTTGAAATGTAATACATAGACTATCAATTAATTGCCAACAAAAGCCTTCATCAGCCAATTAACAAGGACAATTGCATCTATGTGAACTTCTGCAGTTAATCCAGCATGGACTTCAAAAGACATTAGTCATTAATCTTACACTTCATACAAAATCTTTGTTTAAACACTTTCCCTTAACACTTATTTTAATATTTTTAAACTATGAATTGCACTATACATAAGTAATATTGGCATTATATTCATGATGTTAGTCAGAGGGGAACTGGCTCCCACAGTGAGTTTGGTTTCTCCCAAGGTTATTTTTCTCCATTAACCAACATCTTATGGAGTTTTGTGTTCCTTGCCACAGTCGCCTTTGGCTTGCTCACTGAAGTTATAAATAAAATTATTATTTAATTACATATTTTTAAACAATTTGCAATTGTATTTTATCAAACTACACAATGACTAAGTATACATTATAGATATTAAATTTGTATCTTCTGTTAATGCCTGATCTTCTGTAAAGCTGCTTTGAAACAATGGGTGTTGTGAAAGGCACTATACAAATAAAAATGACTTGATTAATAATTAAAAGGAGAGAATGTAAGGGAATAAAATATTACACATGTATTATTCTCATATTTAACCTTTACTTCAGTATCACTCCAGTTTCTAGCTTGTTTTATCTGTGTTGTTGCATTACTGTGTCTTTGATGTAAGAGATACCACACTAAACCCAAACCCAAAGTATTACTGGAAAAGCTGACCCGAACCCTGCAAACCTAACGACAGTGTATTCGCCCATGTACCCAGAACAACACGTTACCCCTCAAGTGGTTTTTGTGAAATGCTGTACGTTGAACCACTTGCTATGAACAGAAATTCCTGTTCAGGCTTTTTAATCAATAACATCGAAGCCTATTAAGTTTAAGAATTAAAACTTGTGTTAAACATTAACAAACATCAAAGCAGAATATATTGTCTATATCCCGTTAGAGACCTAATACAGGTTTAAAACCACTGCTATTAAAAATTATTTGGACGTGCCTTAGTTTTAAACCAAGTTTGTCTTCTCTTTAACAAACATATTAATCTCTTTTTACCATAATGAAAGAGAGAAATATCTTCGGTTTCTGAAATGACACAGGCAAGGTTACATCACCACAAAGGTCAATTAAAAGCCCTTCCTTACATATTTGTACCCAAATATTTAGCAAATACATTCAAATATATTCTGTCTAAAATATATTACAATTCATACACACACATACACATATATATATATACACACATATACATATATATATACATACACATATATATATATATATATATATATACACATATACACACACACACTTTCTATACTTATAAATCAACAGTTTTATATATTTCTATAATTTATTTGATAATGCCATTCGCAATGCTTCATGGTAAAGTAGTTCATTCTCTCATTAAAGACATGAAGTGCACAGCCTTGTACCTTTTTCCTTGTCCGAGTTTACAATTTTATTTCAAATTAAAGCTTGTGATCTTGTGATTCACCTCAGAACTAGTTTGTTTGGATCATGGCTTAGACCACTTATGAAGACATCTATGAAATCCCTGTGGCAGTGGGGGCATGGTCAAGTGCCCATTCGGAGAGAGAGAAGAGGTAAGGGCACTTACACCTGAGCTAAATTATGATTAACACCGGTCTATAATTACAGTGAGCACGGGGAGAGTGGCATAAAAAGAGCCACACCGACAGCAGAGTCCAGCGCCAGTCGGGGTGTGGAAGCATTTTTGCGAAGCTAAAGTTAATTGCGAAGCTGGCGTGTTTTTGGCGCCCCCTGTAAAAGCCAATAAAAGCTCACGTACCGGAGTTGAAGGAACCGGTTTTCCTGCGTCCTCCTTGAAGTCGCTACACTGGTGACGAAACCCGGGAAAATTTGAAGTACGCCCCATGGAGTCCTCGCTGTTTGGCCAAGATCCTCCAGTCCCTCTGCAAAACCAGGATCGCCGGTTCTTTGAAATCATGCGAGCTCAAGCAGAGGACCGGCAAGTGATCTGTAGCCTGCTTGGCCAAGAGAGAGCCCCTGCCCCTACCCACACTTCTGAAAATGGGGGTGGAAGATGACGCAGAGGCATTCATAAACCTGTTTGAGCGGACGGCTGAGGTCTGGAGCTGGCCACGTGACCAATGGGCGGCCGGGCTCCTCCCGCTCTTGTCCGGGGAAGCCCAGCTTGCTGCCCAACAACTGCCGGCAGCTAACCTCCTGGCCTACGATGACCTGAAGAAGGCAGTCCTGCAGCAGGTTGATCAAAGCCTGGAGCAATTCCGGCAGCTCTTCCGTTCCCTGAAGCTGGGGAAGTCTGACTGCCCGTTAGCCTTTTCCCAGTGGCTCCAAGATGTGTGCTGGAAATGGCCACTCTCCCCATGCTCTCTGTGATTAGAGACAGGTGTTAATCATAATTTAGCTCAGGTGTAAGTGCCCTTAACTCTTCTCTCTCTGGGCACTTGACCACACCCCCACTGCCACAATCCCTAAAGAAAAAATTAACGAGGAAAAATACTTCCAGAACCAAGACTGCTGAAAAAGTGGACAGGCACAGTTGTGCATCATTCTGCGTACTTGGTTTGTATACAACGTTATTGATTATTATGGAAATGTTCTAGTTTTTTGCATTGATCGATTGAAGTATAGATGGTTTTACTTTAGGGTTTACATAGGAAATCTTTACAGTGTGTCATTCAGTATTTGCTCATCCATCAAATCCCAAATCTCCTTTAACAGATTTAAAGCAACCCATGGTGTTACTGTGACGAGGCAGGCAAGGAATAAGGATCTAAACGCAGCTTTATTAAACTGAAAAACAAACAAGTTAACTCAGCCCAAAAGGAAAAGCAAAACACCAGGAACCTGGGACAGCACATAGAAAAAAATATTCATAGATGCAAGAACTGACACAGGAAACTGGGAAACCAAGGGCTTAAATACACAAGGGAACAAACAAGGGAATGAGGAACACCTGGGGAAACAATCAGGGAATGAGAAATAATCAGGGAGAACCAATCAAGGAATAAAACTACAAAGGATTACACAACTAACAGGAAACAGGAACTAAACAAGAATTTCAACATAAAAGTACAAAAACAAAAGACAACAGAGAATATGACAGTCACATCTACTATAGCTACAATATATTCATGTGAAATATAAACCCTGATCCTCCTAATGCACACAATCTTGATTCAGTCTTTAGACAAGAAAATATTTTCAGAGTCCACTAGACTGGTGGACTCTAAAAGACAAGCAACATTAGATAAACATAATTTAACCCACAACAGTGCTTAATGAAATCTTCATATCTGTTTACACAATAATGGAGTGATGTGCAACCATCCTCTTCTAATTCTCACCATGGGTGATCCAGAGATGGTAGAGGCACCAGAGAGGCTAAAGCTGTTATATCAGTTGTTCATGCACTTGTACCTAGGACTTGAACCCCATTTGACTATTTCCAGAACCCTGTTTAACCTCAGTACAACATATGCAGTGCAGTGCTGACCTCATCCATTTCTATTTAATGTCCTTCTACAGAATAAAATAATAGGATTCATTGTTGAGCAAAACTGCTTATACACTCAAATCTGCCACTGATCACACAGTCTCACTTATAAAGTAGACACCTGATAAGCTAGATCAAAATACTATAAACATTGTATGGGAAAAAAATATTTTATATGTATTTTTCTCATATTTAACCTTTCATTTAGTTTCACTTCAGTTTCTAGCTTCTTTCATCTGTGTTGTTGCATCACTGTGTCTTATATGTAGGGCTTCCAAGAGATACCGCACTAATTGTGCCAGGCGTCTCATCTCCAATTTTAATTGATAGTCTCAGTTTAGGCAAACACATACAAGTGAGATAGCATAGGCCAGAGAATGCGTTAGCCTGACATAGTGACATCATGTGTTTATGCAGGAGAAAGTAACCATTCAGAGTTTTAGTTGAATGTGATAAGATTTTGTTTGTTTGAGATAATATAAATCGTGTGTATTGAGATGATTGTTGGAAGAATTATTTTGAATGAGAGACTTCTTCTCAGGCTGAATAAACTTTCTTCTGATAAAAAAGAAGGTGAAAGGAATCCAAAGTCTTCATTGTGTTATTTCTCTTTATTTGAATATTCTGCAATGCAAATAATGCAATACAATGACAGCCTACAAAAAATTATTATGCAATTTCATAGAGGGCAGTCCTTCCCCTCTGTGTTTGATTGGCCTTCTTTCTGTTATTGCTCCACTTCTGTGGTATATGTAACTGGGGCTGTGTCATAGCTCAGTGACACTGCTGAGTTCTCTTCTCCTGTGAGGTTTGATCCTGAAGTTATAACAATCTTAACAGACTAAAACATGCGATTTCACAAGAAGATTTTGAGAATAGTCTCCATCCTTTTTGTGAGTATCACAGTCTCTCTCTTCTTACTAAACTCTCCCAGGACGAATTGCACTAAAAAGACAGAACTGGACTTGAATCACTTACTAAAGCAGGATGTTGGAGAACTACAGGCTTGCTCTGCAATCATCCAAGGAGACATGGATGGAGTGGACAACAAAAACTTTGGGAATCTCCTGGCCTCAAAAAGAAGACATGTTTTGCTATCAGAGTCATTCTATCTTAATTCAACCAAGGACTGTCAATACTACATCAAATACAGAGGGTTTCTGACAGTTCCTCTCAGCAAGGAAGAGATCGATTTCCCCATTGCATATTCCATGGTGATCCATGAGAAGATTGAGATGTTTGAAAGGCTGCTGAGAGCCATTTACAATCCTCAGAATGTGTACTGCATTCACGTGGACCAGAAGTCTCCTGAGAACTTTAAAGAAGCAGTTAGAGCCATTGTATCCTGCCTGCCTAACGTTTTTGTTGCAAGCAAACTGGAGAGTGTGATCTATGCCTCATGGTCTAGAGTTCAAGCAGACATCAACTGCATGCAGGATCTGCTCAAGTCACCCGTCCAGTGGAGATACCTTCTCAACACTTGCGGGTCTGATTTTCCCATTAAAACAAACAGAGAAATGGTGCAGTCTTTAAAACATCTGAATGGAAAGAACAGCATGGAGTCTGAGGTCACAAATGAATACAAAAAAATGCGCTGGCAGTATCATCACAATGTTACAGACTCTGTCATTCAAACCAATGTAAAAAAGTCACCGCCACCAATAAAGTCACCCATGTTCTCGGGAAATGCTTACTTTGTGGTTTCTAGAGAGTTTGTGGATCACCTCTTCCAAAGCAAAGAGATTCAGGATTTCATGGAATGGGAGAAAGACACATACAGTCCAGATGAGCATATGTGGGCTACGTTACAGAGGAAGCCCTTAGTGCCGGGATCCAACCCTTCCAACAGCAAGTATGAGCTATCGGACATGAATGCAATTGCTCGTCTGGTCAAGTGGAGCTACCATGAAGGGGATCTAAAGAATGGGGCTCCCTACCCTCCATGTACTGGCGAATACAGACGGGCAGTATGTGTCTATGGAGCTGGGGACTTGAAATGGATTTTGAGGCAGCACCATCTCCTTGCAAACAAGTTTGACCCAGAAGTAGATGATGTAGCAATCAAATGCATAGAGGCTTTTTTGAGGTACAAATCTATTTATGGTCAGTCATTATTAACTGTTAAAAAATCTGATATTATTTTATGATGGTGTTACGTAATACTGTCTGTATATTTCTGTAAATATTGTGGGTATGAATCTTTTTTTTATTAAATATAACATAAATGTAAATGTGTGTGAAAATAAATGGTTATAATATACTTTTTATATGACTTACTACTGTTCGGATGATGCAAATTATCAAATAAATTTAACAGGATTATTTGTGTGGATTAAAAACAATAATAAACAATCTTTACATGTAATAATTTATTATTTCATGCAAGAAACCAACAAAATTAAAGATGCCTAATGACACAAAATTTTTACTGGCAAATTCTGTGATTAATCACTGTATCTCTTGAAAATGTTAAATGGTTAAAAAGGGCAGTTGGCCATGCAACATAATATCAGTATCAATTGTGTGTCAACATTAAGATGAAGTCTGGTTACACTTAGAAATTAAGTGTCATAATAACTGTTTCATTTAAAATGTGCAGCCAATGTATTTCAGGCTAGTGTGATCTGTGACAAAATGGTAAGTAAATGAGTCACAGGAGAACAACACCCTAAACATTCTCTATATAATGATATAACTATCACCTTTCCCTTACAAAACAAAAATATATGTGAATAATATAAAGTGATATATTAAATACATTTTCATATATGGGAATCTAGTGCTTATATTTTTCAATATATGCATGAACCATGTATGGCTATTGTAACCCGCACACACAAACACAAGACGAGACAGTCACAATGTCGGAGAAAACTGCTTTATTCCAACAAAGCAGGCAACAGTACAAAAACAGGGCAAATCCAGTGAAGAATGGTCAGGGTGAGCGTTAAATCGAAGCCGGGGAATCAAGATAGGGTAAAGGGGCAAATCCAGGAGAGAGTGGTCAACGAGAGCGTAGGGGGTCAAAGCCGGGGTAATCAGAATCAGCGAGACGGGACTAGAGGGAGCAAAAGACAGGGGAACAAGGGGAGCTCGAAAGCCGGGGAATCAAGAGGAAAATGACGAGACTAGTGGGAGCAAAAGACAGGGGAACAAGGGGAGCTGGCAAGCTAAGAGGTGAACGAGAGGAGGTCAAAACTAGACGAGACTAGCGGGGGGCAAAGACACGGGAAACTAAATACAATAACCAACCACCGTGAGACGAAAGGGTAGTGATATATATATAGGGGCAAGTGCAGGTGTAAACCATGACAGGTGATGAGACGAGTGCAGGTGAAACTAATGTGCAGGAGTGCAGATGACGCGAGTGCAGGTGGTCATAATGTTCTGGGGGATTGGAAATGCGTGAGAAACTCGAGGAAGGGAGATTGCCTACGAGCATGTGAGCGAGTAGGAGCAAAGTGGGCGTGAGGGCTTGAGCGAGCAAAAAGAGCGTCGCGAGCTCGAGGGCTGAACGAGCATGGAAGCTCGAGGGGCGGAGCGAGGAGCGGGGTTCGTGACAGTACTCCCCTCTAAAACGGACGGCTCCTGACGGCCGCGCTCGGTTGCGAGGAAGTGGTGCTGGACGAACCCAACAAACAAAAAACCCTGAACAGACAACCCACAAAACACACAAACAAAATAGAGGGCAGTCCAAGGGGCACAGAGGGAAATGAGACAGTCCATGGGGTCAATGGGCAGTTTCAAGGCAAGGTCAGGGGGAACATAGCGGACAGGCGGGTGGTCGAGAGATCTAGGGGTCAGCCATAGGGCAGAGGCTGGGTCAGGGGGTCTGGAAGGCGACTGGAGGACAGGGACTGGGTCCGGGGGTCTGGAAGGTGACCACCGGACAGGAACAGGGTCAGGAGGCCAGGGAAGAGGCCACAGGACAGGGAGAGTGTCAGGGGGCCACCGGACAGGGTCAGGGGGCCAGGGAAGAGCCGTGAAAGGCGGTGCCGTCAGAGGCGGCACTGTAGGCGGCTCTGGAGGTGGGGTTCTGGAAGGCTCTGGAGGTGGAGCCGAAGGAGGCTTTAGGGGCGAAGGCCTGAAAGGCTCTGGAGGTGGAGCCAATGACGGTGGCGCCGTGGGAGGCTCTAGAGGCGGAGGCCTGGAAGGCTCTGGAGGTGGAGCTGAAGGAGGCTTTAGGGGGGAAGGCCTGGAAGGCTCAGGAGGTGGAGCCAATGGAGGTGGCGCCGTGGGAGGTCCCCGAGGCAAGGACCTGGCAGGCTCTGTAGTCTCGGGGGTAGAGCCGTAGGAGGCCCGAGAGGCTGAGCCATAGAAAGCTCTGGAGTCTTTGGGAGCAGAGCCGTGAGGGGCTCGGGAGGTGGAGCCGTGGGAGGCTCTGGAGGGGGAGCCGTAGGAGGCTCGGGAGGCGGAGCCGTAGGAGGCTCAGGAGGCGGAGCCGTAGGAGGCTCGAGAGGCGGAGCCCTAGGAAGCTCTGGAGTCTCTGGGAGTAGAGCCGTGAGAGGCTCGGGGAAAAAGGTCGTGGAAGACTCGAGAGGCTCTAGAGGTGGGGCCCTGGAAGGCTCGAGAGGCTCGAGGGGGGAGCCATGAAAGACTCGAGAGACGGAGCCCCGAGAGGCTTGGGAGGAGGAGGAGCCCTGGAAGACTCGAGAGACGAAGCCCTGAGAGGCTTGGAAGGGGGTGGAGCCCTGAAAGACTCGAGAGGAGAAGCCCTGAGAGGCTTGAGGGGAGGAGGAGCCCTGAGAGACTCGAGAGGGGAAGCCCTGAGAGGCTTGAGAGGGGGAGGAGCCCTGAGAGACTCGAGAGGGGGAGCCGTGAGAGGCTTGAGGGGTGGAGCCATGAAAGACTCGAGGGACTGAGCCCTGAGAGGCTCGAGGGGAGGAGGAGCCCTGAGAGACTCGAGAGGCGAAGCCGTGAGAGGCTTGAGGGGTGGAGCCATGAAAGACTCGAGGGACGGAGCCCTGAGAGGCTCGAGGGGAGGAGGAGCCCTGAAAGACTCGAGAGGCGAAGCCGTGAGAGGCTTGAGGGGTGGAGCCATGAAAGACTCGAGAGGAGAAGCCCTGAGAGGCTTGGGAGGTAGAGCTCTGGGAGGCTCGAGAGGAGGAGCCTTAGGAGGCTCGAGAGGCGGAGCCCTGGGAGGCTCGAGAGGAGGAGCCCTGGGAGGCTTGGGAGGAGGAGCCTTGAAAGACTTGGGAGGAGAAGCCCTGAGAGGCTTGAGAGGCGGAGCTCTGGGAGGCTCCAGGGGTAGAGCTCTGGGAGGCTCGAGAGACTTGAAAGGCAGAACCCTGGTTGGCTTGGGAGGTAGAGCTCTGGGAGGCTCGAGAGGAGGAGCCTTAGGAGGATCGAGAGGAAAAGCCCTGGGAGGCTTGAGAGGAGCCCTGGGAGGCTTGGGAGGAGGAGCCTCGGGAGACTCGAGAGGCGGAGGCCGCGAGGGCTCTGAGGGGCGAGCAGAGGCTGGCAGAGCCGTGGAAGACTCTGAGGGTGGAGCAGAACCCGGCAGAGCCGTGGAAGACTCTGGGGGCGGAGCAGAACCCGGCAGAGCCGTGGAAGACTCTGGGGGCGGAGCAGAACCCGGCAGAAACGTGGAAGACTCTGGGGGTGGAGCAGAACCCGGCATAGCCGTGGAAGACTCTGAGGAAAACTCTGCGGTCTTGAGCACAAGACGAGACTGGGGAGAAGGGGCCCTCTTCCTTCTCTTGCGTCCGCGGCCAACAGGGGACGTGGCCATGGGGATGGTCGAGGCTACAGGCGCTGGCTCGCCGACCGTGGCGGGCATGGGCGCTGGCTCGTTGGCCGTGGCGGGCCTGGGCGCTGACTCTCTGGCCGTGGCAGACATGGGCGTTGACTCGCTGTCCGTGCCAGGCTTCGAGACTGGGGCCGTGACAGGCTTCGGGACTGGGGCCGTGACAGGCCTCGGGACTGGGGCCGTGTCAGGCCTCGGGACTGGGGCCGTGACAGGCCTCGGGACTGGGGCCGTGTCAGGCTTCGGGACTGGGGCTGTGTAAGGCTTTGGGGCTAGGGCTGTGTAAGGCTTCGTGGCTAGGGCCGTGTAAGGCTTCGGGGCTAGGGCCGTGTAAGGCTTCGGGGCTAGGGCCACGACAGGCTTCGGGACTAGGGCTGTGACAGGCTTCGGGACTAGGGCCGTGACAGGCTGCGGGACTAGGGCCGTGACAGGCTTCGGGACTAGGGCCGTGTAAGGCTTCAAGACGGGGGCCGTGGTAGGCTTCAAGACGGGGGCCGTGGTATGGAACGCTGGTTCAGTTTCTGCCTCCCCCACAGTAAACGAGGAACCAGCGTACAGTAGGGTGAGGTCAATAAACTGAGGTTGAGAGAGCAGCGACCACCAGGCATGAATGATGAGGCTGGCTCATTCAGTCCAAATTGAAAAATGTCTTTCAGAGCCACCTCATCAAAATTCACCTGGTACGCCAGGGCACAAAAATCCATAATATAAGCCTCCAAGGGTTGGCTCCCCTGGCGCAAACCCAAGAGTCGGGCCGCTGGCTCCATAATGTCAAGGACGGGGTTATGAGTTACATAACCACTGCCTTGCACGGAAAACCCTTGGTTTGCGTCCGATGAGCCATAAAACCTCTCCGGGGATGGAGAGCATACGGCGCCAGCGGATGCGTGGAAAGCATCAACGGGCTCAGGGGCAGACACAGGTGAAACAGGGTGAAAAATTTCAGACATAGAACATACCTGCTGCCCCTGGGCGCGAAGCTTGGTCAAGTTTCCACACCGTAGCTCCTCGCTGAATGTGACGTGTTCCTCCGCTCTAGTGAGCTGCGCGAATCCTCAGCGCGACACATTGTGACTGTCTTCGGTGAGGTTGGTTATTTTGTAACCCGCACACACAAACACAAGACGAGACAGTCACAATGTCGGAGAAAACTGCTTTATTCCAACAAAGCAGGCAACAGTACAAAAAAAAGGGCAAATCCAGTGAAGAATGGTCAGGGTGAGCGTTAAATCGAAGCCGGGGAATCAAGATAGGGTAAAGGGGCAAATCCAGGAGAGAGTGGTCAACGAGAGCGTAGGGGGTCAAAGCCGGGGTAATCAGAATCAGCGAGACGGGACAAGAGGGAGCAAAAGACAGGGGAACAAGGGGAGCTCTAAAGCCGGGGAATCAAGAGGAAGATGACGAGACTAGTGGGAGCAAAAGACAGGGGAACAAGGGGAGCTGGCAAGCTAAGAGGTGAACGAGAGGAGGTCAAAACTAGACGAGACTAGCGGGGGGCAAAGACACGGGAAACTAAATACAATAACCAACCACCGTGAGACGAAAGGGTAGTGATATATATAGGGGCGAGTGCAGGTGTAAACCATGACAGGTGATGAGACGAGTGCAGGTGAAACTAATGTGCAGGAGTGCAGATGACGCGAGTGCAGGTGGTCATAATGTTCTGGGGGATTGGAAATGCGTGAGAAACTCGAGGAAGGGAGATTGCCTACGAGCATGTGAGCGAGTAGGAGCAAAGTGGGCGTGAGGGCTTGAGCGAGCAAAAAGAGCGTGCGAGCTCGAGGGGGCGGAACGAGTGTGGGAGCTCGAGGGGGCGGAACGAGCGTGGAAGCTCGAGGGGGCGGAGCGAGGGAGCGGGGTTCGTGACAGCTATATATTGATACGTATAAAAAAATATGTATAGCAGTAACAAGACAAAAGCTGTACTACATTTTTACATGTAATAGCTTTATTGAAACCCTGTGTATCTATCATTAGTTAACACATGGGTTTACATACAGCATTAAATGTCTCAAAATATATTCCCAATATGAATACAAAGGTCCCAAACACCTCAATGGTAAATTGTTAGCACTTCAATCAGGAAGCAAGCACCTTTTGTTTTACAACAACAATGGAAATGTTGCAGAGAGAGAAAAAGAGGAAGAGGGAGGGTGAGAATGAGAGGGGAGGGGGGGGGGGATGAAAGAGGGGGGTGAGAGGTAGGGGTGGAGCTGGTAGAGGAGTTCGTGGCCAAAGAAGACCCAGCTGTGAGGCAAGATGCTGCCTAATTATTTTTCTTGCCTCTTTTTTTTCTATATATTTCTTCAGCACAATTTTTATGCATTTTTCTTTTTCAGTTTACTGTTTTTTGTGAGCATATTTTTGTTCAGTCCAATGTAAATATATCTGCTGTGCATATGTTGCATTGACTTGTTTGGTGAAAATAAAAAATAAAAATGTTTCAACAGCATGTGTGTATATCTGCAAATATTTTTTTTTGCATGTGAACAATCTGAAGAATTTTGATAATGCCATATGTAGTTTTGGTTGCAGTGTTTCAGTTTTGCAGGATATATGAGATATTTTGCAGTTTGGGTGTGTGGTTTTGTGAATAGTGTTAAGTATTTTGATGAAAACTAGCCTAGTTTGCAAAATTGTGTGTTAGCAATTGGAAAAAACTGTAATACACACACACACACAAACACACACACACACACACACATGTTGGTCTACCTATCATTATGAGGACTTTCCATAGACATAATGATTTTTATACTGTACAAACTATATATTCTATCCCCTAAACCTAACACAACCCCTAAACCCAACCCTCACAAAAAAAATTTCCGCATTTTTTACATTTTCAATAAAACATCATTTAATATGTTTTATAAGCTATTTATATAATGGGGACACAAGACATGTAGAAATTGTAAAAAATTCTTCAGATTGTTCACATGCACAAACATATTTGCAGATACATGCTGTTGTGTTGTCTAAATGGACAGATCCACTTGCTTCCTTTTTTCATAGTAGACAAGAATGTTCAACCACTGCTGGGATTCAGTGCATGTCTAAACATGGGGATTGTCACCATGAGTCCAGATGTCCACCAGGTCAGTGTAGAAAACAAAACTGACTTCACTCAGCAAATCCTCACACAATACAAAGACCTGTTTACTGACGACCTTGGAAAACTTCCCATCACATACTCCATGATGGTGGATCCAAGTGTTCAGTCTGTCGTCCATCCTGCTCACCGCATTCCTGTGGCAATGTAAGAAAAAGTCTGAGCTTGACCGCATGGAAAGCTCAGGTGTTAAGAGTTTCGCCTCGACCAGGTCAGCTATTTAGGCCATATTTTCACAAACAAAGGCCTAAAAGCGGATCCTTCTAAAAACAAGGTAATCACTAACATGCCGGTCCCAAAAGATGTTCTAACATTGCAACGTTTCCTTGGAATGGTAAATTATTTGGGAAAGTTTATTCCAAATTTCAGTAACATTGCTGCCCCCCTAAGAAAGCTTACACACAAGGAGACTGCATGGTGTTGGTTCCAGCAGCATCAGCAGGCATTCGACTCTCTCAAATCATGTTTATCCAGCCCAACAGTCCTATCGTATTACGATGTGAAACGGCCAGTCACGCTCACCTGTGATGCATCCAGTTACGGACTTGGAGCTGCATGTCAACAGGAGGGTAAACCAATTGCGTATGCATGCTGCACTCTCTGAGACACGCTACGCACAGATTGAGAAAGAGTTGCTGGCTGTTGTATTTGCCTGTACAAAGTTCAAAGATTACGTGTATGGCAAACCTGTTGTCATTGAGACAGACCACCAACCATTGGTGACCATCTTAAAAAGCCCATACATATAGCCCCGGCATGATTTCAGAGGATGATGCTGCAGCTGCAGTGCTATGACATCACCCTAGTGTACAAGAAAGGCAAACACATTGTGGCAGGGCAGAGGGCGACTAGGCCGCAGACTAGGCTTAAAGCACGCCCTCCCCCAGGGAAAGGGGGGGGGGGGGGTGTACGTCAGGCTCCCTAGCCTGAGAGAACGAGGGAGGAATGTGGTGGGGCCAGGTCGTAATCCTACACACCCGGTTCCGTATTAGGCTAATTAAGCCTCCGAGAGGGATAAAGGTCGACTGCAGCGGATCGTGCGGGAGAGAGAGATCGTTTACAGACATGTCCGTTATGTGTGTGTTTGTCTGTTAAAGTTTCAGTTCATTATTAAACCATTATTTATATTGTCAAGCTGGTTCTCGCCTCTTCCTTTTCATTGATCCCTTTACACATGTACCTAGCAGACACATTATCAAGGGCTCCAAACACCCATATCTCTCAAGCACCAATGAAAGCTACACATTTCAAGTCATGTCTGTCAGTTACATCTCCACAATCCGACTGGAAAAACTAAGAAAACACACAGCAGAGGATGAGGTCTTACAGAGTCTCAAAACAATCATTAAATGCGGGTGGCCCAGTAAAGAACATCACATTCAACCTTCACTATGTCCATTTTTCCCCTATAGAGATTAATTGACTCTAGACAGTGGAATAGCAATGAAAGGCCACAAAGCTGTTATTCTTCACTCATTACAAAGAGAGTATATCAGCATAGTGCACCGAGGTCACCCAGGAATGGAAGCCACCAAGCGCAGAGCAAGAGGTATAATTTTCTGGCCAACAATGATGAGTGACATCACTGCAGAATTGCAGTCCTGTTCAGTTTGCAACAGCACAAAGTCACGCCAGCAGAAAGAACCTCTGCAACTCCACCCTATTCCCAACCTTCCATGGTCTATTGTGGCCAAAGACATGTTTGAATGGCACGGGCAGCAGAACCATGTGCTGGTGGATTCATATTCAGGGTGGTATGAAATCGACCTACTTCGTTAAACAACAGCATTAGCTGTGGTCACAAAACATTTCTCCGTTCATGGCACACCACACACCCTCATCTCTGACAATGCTAGACAATATACAAGTCAGCGTTTCAAAGATTTTGCTAAGCAGTGGGACTTCATCCATGTCAACAGCAGTCCAGAGTTTCCACAATCAAATGGTTTGGCAGAATGAGCAGTCCGCAGTGCCAAGCAACTAATGGAGAAATCTCACAGAGATGGGACTGATGTTTTTTTAATCTCCTAAATCTCAGAAATATTCCTTGTTACCCAAAGTTAGGCTCCCCTGCTGAACGTCTAATGTCACGATAGACTCGTTTTGCCCTTCCTGTCAACTCCAAACTACTGGAGCCAGTTCCTAAACATGCCCATCAAAATAGTGCTCAACTCCTCAACAAGAGGCTAATTCAAAAGCGCTACTTTGATGATACAAGTGTTACGAATGAGCAGCGAAGGCAGACGAGGAGATGCGGATCCAAATGCAGCTTACTTTATTAAGTAGACAATAGATAAACACAAAGGAAAACCCTCAATGGGGAAATAAACATAAAACTGAAAACACGGGCAGGGAAAACATACCAGGCTAAACAACATTCAACGATAGACAAGGACTGAACAAAGAACCAGGGTATAAATACATGAACATGGGACAAAGGTGCCAATGAACAAACAGAACTCAAAACAAGATAACAAGGTGATAGACAGAAACCAATGGTAAATTAACGAGGGCAGGTGAAAACAATGAACGGAGAACACGAACGCTAACAGGGAGACTGTGGAGCAACAAAAGGGACAAAAGTGAAAACTAAGGAATTACAAAAGTGACAAAAATGGTAAACAAAGGGCAACGGTGAAACAAGACAAGGTATACGTAACAACAAGTCACACATTACAACCATTGGTGGAGGGTCAACTTGTCAGAATGCAGACACCAAAAGGATATGACAAACTAGGCACATTGACGGGGGTATATAAGGAGCCACGTTCCTACTCCATTCAGTATAAGGGGAAAACATGCAGGAGAAACCGCTGCCACATACTTCCTGTTGCAGAGCCCCCACCATCAGAACACATCCTTGAGGATTTGAACTTTCAGGACATAACCCCACCTGAATCTGGTATTTCTCCCCTACAGCATTCATTCCACAACAAACCAACACACACACACAGAAACCGTACCTACTCACACACCAAGTTACACTGTAGACTGTCCGCCACTAAAGTTAACAAAATTCTCTACAAAACACGTTCAGGCCGCATCTGTAAGCCAAATCCAAAGTATAATCAGTAATATTTATGTGGAAGCAAGGTGAAATGTAGTAACCTGTTCAAATAGCATGAGGTTTGTGTAATATACTGATACTTTCCATAACCATATTATGTTCTTTATTGCAGTTTGCTAAGATAATTTACAATCTGCCATTTATTCAGTCATACACTTGATAAGTGTATTGCTGTAATAAGGTTCGGTGTTTAAACAAGTTATTTATTCCAATGCTAACATAATTTAACATGCTTCTTGGATCTTCCAGTAAGAAACCCCATGTAGCTAAAGGAAAGGGATGTAGATCATTAGAGTAGATGATCTTGAATACACATTTCTACCACTGCGTCAGGACACGTTAAGAGTCCGTACTTGTTACAAGCTTATATAATATACGTGCTCACGCTCACGTAAGGTGGGCGCATGGTGGTTGCACATGGACACAGTGTGTGTGTGTGTGTATCACATGTAGTGCTCTCTGCATAACTAATAAATGATCAGTTCTCATTTACATGGTGGTTGACAACATCATTTACAGTTGTTGTAAAATAAAAGGTGCTCACCTGTGGTCTTTTCATAGTGCTTACTTCCTGATTGAAGTGCTAACAATTAACCATTGAGGTGTTTGGCCAGGTGGCACATGTATTGGTCAATTAGGTAAAAGATTGGCCAGAAGGTAAAACAGACATCAGGGCAATATATACATACAAATAACAAGGTAAATGAAACACAGGTGAGAAAAAATGGGGAACAGCTGGAAGTGATCAGAGCAGGGGACTATGGGAAGTGTAGTCCGTGGGGAAGAGATGACAGAGGCAAAACACAGGGCAGACAACAGTGATTCGTAACACAGTCCCCCTCTAAGAAGCAGCATTTAGACGCTCCCAAAAAAATAATAATCATCCATGATGTGTGGGGAAAAAAAGGGGAAACAGGCAGTTCAAGGGGGCACAAGAGGCAAGGGGATCAGAGAAACAGGGCAAATACAGGGAGGCTTGAGACCAAGGTGACGAGATCAGGCGGACAGCCATGAGATCAGGGAGACCAGAGCAGATTGGGTGGATGACCGAGAGACCAAGGAGACCAGAGCAGATCTGGCGGACAGTCAGGAGACCCAGGAGACTAGAGTATATCAGGCAGACAGTCAGGAGACACAGAAGACCAGAGCAGATCAGGTGAGCAGCCAGGAGACTCAGAAGTCCAGAGCAGATCAGGCGAGTGGCCAGGAGACTCAGAAGACCAGAGCAGATCAGGCGGATGGCCAGGAGACCAAAGAGACAAGAGCAGATCAGACGGAAGGCCAGGAGACCAGGGATACCAGAGCAGGTCAGGCAGATGGCCAGGAGTCCCAGGAGACAAGAGCAGATCAGGCAGACAGTCAGGAGACCCAGAAGACCAGAGCAGATCAGGTGGATGACCAGGAGACCCAGAAGACCATCTCAGGCTATGGACTGGATTACAAGACCTGGTTGACGACCACAGTGCTGAAACAAGGTCAGGAGGCCTGGGTGGTGACCACAGACTAGAGACTGGAGCTGTGGAAGGTGGAGCCATGGGAGACTCAAAGGATGAAGCCATGGAAGGCGGAGCCTTTGCAGGCTTGAGGGGTGGAGCCATGTCATGCGAAGCCATATGAGGCTTGAGGGGCGACTCCATAGAAGGCTAAGCCATGACAGGCTCGAGGCTACAAGTCCAGGATGACTGGGAATGACCTCTGTGGTCGTGGGCATAGACAAAGTCTTGGGAGCGTCCTCTGTGGCCGTGGGCATGGACAGAGTCTCGGGAGCGACCTTGTGGTCGTGGGCATGGGCATAGACAGAGACTCAGGAAAAACCTCTGTGGTTGTGGGTGTAGACAGAGACTCGGGAACAACCTCTGTGGTCGTGGGCATAGAAAGATACTCGGGAACGACCTCTGTGGTGGTGGGCATAGGCAGAGACTTGGAGAAGACCTCTATGGTTGTGAACATGGGCATAGTCTCAGGAACAACCTCAGTGGTCGTAGGCATGGACATAGTCTAGGGGACGACCTCTGTGGTCGTGAACACTGGCAGAGATTTGGAAATGACCTCTGTGGTCGTGAACACTGTCAGAGACTTGGAAACAACATCTGTGGTTGAGAACACTGGCAGAGACTTGGAAACAACCTCTGAGGTCATGAATGCTGGCCGAGACTTGGAAACAACCTCTGTGGTCGTGAACGCTGGCAGAGACTTGGAAATTACCTCTGTGGTTGTGGACATGGGGATAGTCTTGGGAACAACCTCTGAGGTCGTAGGCATGGACATAGTCTCGGGAACGACCTCTGTGGTCGTGAACACTGGCAGAGACTTGGAAACAACCTCTGTGGTCGTGAACACTGGCAGAGACTTGGAAACGATCTCTGTGGTTGTGAACACTGGCAGAGACTTGGAAACTACCTCTGTGGTCGTGAACACTGGCAGAGACTTAGAAACGACCTCTGTGGTCTTGAACACTGACAGAGACTTGGAAATGACCTCTGTGGTCATGAACGCTGGCAGAGACTTGGAAACGACTTCTGTGGTCGTGGACATGGACAGAGACCCGGAGACGACCTCTGTGGTCGCGAACATGGGGAACAACCTCTGTGGTCGTAGGCATGTACATAGTCTCTGGAACGACCTCTGTGGTCGTGAACACTGTCAGAGACTTGGAAACAACCTCTGTGGTCGTGAACACTGGCAGAGACTTGGAAACTACCTCTGTGGTCGTGAACACTGGCAGAGATTTAGAAACGACCTCTGAGGTCTTGAACACTGACAGAGACTTGGAAACTACCTCTGTGGTCGTAAACACTGGCAGAGACTTGGAAACGACCTCTGTGGTTGTGAACACTTGCAGACACTTGGAAACAACCTTTGTGGTCGTGAACACTGGCAGAGACTTGGAAACGGAAGCCATTCCTCTCCTCCTCCTCCAGAGGGCCGAAATAGGCAATGCTGGCTCTGGGGCGGATGAGGCTGACAACGCTGGCTCTGGGGCGGACAAGGCTAGCAACGCTGGCTCTGGGGCAGACGAGGCTGGCGATATCTGGGCAGCAATCACATTGAGGCAATGTTTGTTGATGGTTCATGTTCTCATTGCGAGAATATGACCATGGCAACGTTGTGGTTGCGGCTTTCCTTCTTCTGAAGCGGGAAAGCCACTCTAGCAAGGGCGCATTTGAGCCTGTCCCTCTAGCCGAGATGGGGAAGGTTTCTACAGCTCTTACTTCATCGTACCAAATAAATGCAGAGGGTTGGGGCCAATCTTGGACCTGCGAGTTCTGAACCGGGCCTTACTCTGACTCCCATTCAGAAACACATGGCGGTAGACCTGAAGGATGCGTACTTTCACGTCTCGGTTTACCTCAACACAGAACCTTCCTACGATTTGCTTTCAATGGCCGGGCGTATCAGTACAAGGTCCTCCCCTTCAGCCTCTACCTGTCCCCATCTTGTCTTCATGAAAGTCGCAGGCACCCTCTGGCGTCCGTGCCCAGACCTCTGGAACCTCCATGTCTGGCCGTTGGACCGGATGCGGAAGATCTGAGTGACCTACCAACAGTGGTTGTAGACATGATCAACCAAGCCAGAGCTCCCTCTACCAGGCAACTTTACACCCTAAAGTGGCGCTTGTTCGCAAATTGGTGTTCTTCCTGGTCTGAAGACCTGCAGAGATGCGCAGTTTGGTTGCTTTCATTCCTACATGAAAGGTTGGAGGGGATGCTGTGCTCTGCGTATCTATTTGGACCACACGCAGAGCTTTAGATATTCTGTGTAGCTCTTTGTCTGCTTTGGCAGACAGCGGAAAGGGAACGAAGTTTCCAAACAGCGGTTAGCCCACTGGGTCATCAACGCCATCTCCCTGACCTACCAGACCCAGGCTGTGCCCACCCCCTTGCGGGTTCAAGCACACTTGATGAGAAGTGTGGCATCCTCATGGGCACTGGCCAACGGCAGCTCTTTTTCTGCTTTGGCGGACAGCGGAAAGGGAACGCTGTCTCCAAACTGAGGTTAGCCCACTGTGTCATCAATGCCATCTCCCAGGCCTACCAGACCCAGGCTGTGCCCACCCCCTTGCGGGTTCGAGTACACTCGATGAGAAGTGTGGCATCCTCGTGGGCACTGGCCATCGGCACCTCCCTAGCAGACATCTGCAGAGCAGCGGCTGGGCAACACCCAATACCTTTGAGAGATTCTATAATCTCAGGGTTGAGTTGGTCTCGTCCTGTGTTTTATCAGGTCCGAACCGGTGCGGTATGGTCCCCCTGTCGGCAGACCCGCATCTCCCATGGGCAGTCTCTGTGCCCGGTCGCTGTGTTTGTAGAGCTCCTCCCTTACTAGGTAGGACCTAACACCGCGCCACTTCCATGTTGCTTCTAGCACACAGCAGCTTGCTTGCACCTGTGTCAGCAGTTCACGTAACACGGTCTAATGCATGGCGTTTTTAAATGGGACACCTTGTGTCACTACATTCGACACAACGTTGAGTGAGTGACAGAAGGGGAACATCATGGTTACTAATGTAACCTCCATTCCCTGATGGGAACGTTTACCACTGTAAACAGCCGAACCATATCTCGGATCCTCAGTGAAAAACCTGACTGACAGACTGACTGATGTCCGCTTCCCTTTACACCCGTATGTCCGGGGTCGGGACATGCAAATTCTGTCTGCCAATTTCTCATTGGCCTTTTCTCAAATCCAGAGGTACACAAGGCTCTCAAGAAAGATCCCTTGTGTCACTACATTCGACACAACTTCTCATTCCCTCCATCAGGGAACGGAGGTCACAACAGCAACCATGACGTTTCCCAGAATGCTTTGCATGAGACTGGATCCATTTGTGTAATTTTAATGTATTTCTACACACAATGAAAGAAGTAGGAGACTTGTAAGTGTTTAATGTTCTGTTATGTTGGGATTTAGAGAATTTTCTGTCATGGTGGATATTTTTATTGTTAATATGATTTGATATGTTACCATTGTGGATGCTAATGGTTAGGATGAGAATGGGTGATTAACAATATAGAATTTTGCTGAATAATATGTGTATATTGATTTGTCATGAAGTTAAGACTGAGGTATGGTGTGATTTTTATTTCACCAGAATTAGAAAAATCTTGAAAAAAGACTTTGTGTAATTTGATGTCATCAAAAATATTTGCTGTTAATTTTAAATATTTTAAAATATTTTATGTGAATTCACCTCAACAAAAATTCTGATTGTGAAATGATTGTCGATGTAATCCATCTCTCACGGACAATGGCAAAGCTATGGGAACAGCTCAAAAAGAATTAAAAAAAAAATGTGACAACAACATTGCGAAAAAACAAAAAGGTATACTTTAGGGAATATATGTATATATGTGTGTGTTTGTATTGTCTGCCTTAAGAGAACAACAGAGTGTGTTCAACCAATAGCATACATCCAAGATAATATAATCGAGTAGATATCTACCTCTTGTTGTTTCTGTAAATACATGAAATAATACAGACCTATGGCTGACTGAAACAACAGCCGCCTTGAACCATTTTGTAAGTGTGTTACATGTCTAGGCTGTTTGATAATATTTATTATAATTAGATTTCACTTTCTCTTGCACATTTGTACTAGTTGAATGAAAATATAGTTACATTTGAAAGTACAACACACATTCTGTTCCTAATAGTTTACATCAGTCTGGTTTGCTTGAGTTAGACTACCATCTCACTTTTTACTATTTTTATCAAAATTCTGGATAGTTTAACCTCATATGTAGATTTGTAGTCTGCGGATGATTTGTCAGTGTCTTATTTATTATGTTTATTTTCAGGCAGATCACATTACCTTCATGATAATACAAATCTGTGCTCCATCTATACTTTAGAGAAGTAAATTTTTCTTTTGCAATTAATGCATGCGTGAAAGATCAAAAGTGATTATTACATGAGTCATTTAATCTCAAATGTCAGTCTTTTTCTTCCTCACATTTTCTTTTAAGTATTAACACACACACACACACACAACATAATAATAATAATAATAATAATAATAATAATAATACAGAGGCCTATAAAGTATTAGTTGTAATTTCCTGTAGCTATTATTAATATAGTATTATATGAAGTTCCTATAAACTCAATTCGTGCATATACCAAAATAATTATTAACGATAATGCATGAGCATATTGACCTGTTACTTGTGACATCACTGTGTGATCACGCTGCCTTTGTGACCAAATTTCTATTTACTTGTGCTGCGCAGGATGCGAGATGCGTTTCTATTTATAAATCTTGAAAGAATGATACTGCTGTTTATTTACCAGAGCCAACATTTTATTTTCCTTTCATTAAAGTTTTCATAATTCTCATAATTATTTTTAAAACAAATTAACACAACTCTGTGTTAAATAAATAAAAAAAGATTTGTATTATATAAACTCTTACACTTTTCTACAAAATACCATGGTGATACTATGCATACTGTAGTAAACCCATGATTTATTTTTGTAAAGGAAGGTTAAAGTTAGGTTTAGGGGTAGGGGTGGTTGTCTGTGGGACTCAATAAACATACTGCAATGATGCCACTCTACTATATGATAGTATTTAAACAGGGTGTAATAGTATCTGCCACTATTTGCACCAAAGTACAAAGAAAAAGCTTTTTGTTGCTCGTTAACTTGTGTTAATTGCATCTATTTTCAGCTGTTTTTGTTATAGCAAGTTTACAGCTTGTAAAGGTAAATATGCTGAAGTTATAAAAAGTCAAAGCAGACCATATGGTGACCTGCCCTCAATTGGAGTCTTATTTAAATAGATTTAAGCCTATTATGACAGCAAAGATAATTTTGAGAATATGGTGTACTGTAGAGACGGGACAATCTTTTTGGTAAACGTTATAGCGACTTATCCTGAATCACAAACACATCCCTCTCTTTGTTCTCTCTTTGAACCCAAGTCTTGACAATCTAAGAAATGATCATTTGAGTGTTTAACTGTAACATGTTTTGTAATATAAATGCTATAAATATACAACATTAGTATAGTTACTTGTGCTTCATTGTGCACATTTAGTTTACAAAGGATTCATTTTAGATTTTTAAATACTTTTCAGGTTCTCATTACCATAATGTGTCCAGATTCAAAATTAGGACTATTAAAGGTGATTTAAGTGATTTGTACAGTGCTTCACAGTCATAAGCTTTTTCTTCATCACTCTTCACTTTCTCTCATCTCTGCTCCCTCATTTCATCCTGTCATCATGCTGCTTCATCATCATCCTCTTTATTGAACTGACACCTTCTAATATACATGTTCACATTTGTGTTATGTTCTTGTTTTTATTCATGTCTAGATATTTTCTTTTATTTGTAAAAGTAGATCACTTCCTTGTTTCTTGTTTGTCAAGTGATTGCGTTGTTTATTGGTTTGGTTCATTGTCTTGTCGTCAGAGGTGGGTAGAGTAGCCAAAAGTGTACTCAAGTAAAAGTGCAATTACTTCAAAAACATAATTACATAAATAATTATTTGAGTAGGAGTAAGAAAGTATCCAATTAAAAGAGTACTCAAGTAGTGAGTAACTCGTTACTTTCACAAATGACATAATAGACGTTTCCTGTCCTATATTCCATTACATAATACACACTGAACATGTACAACATAACTATTATTATTATTAATGGAAATTCTGTCATCATTCACCATCATGTTGTTCCAAACCTGTATGAATTTCTTTCTTCCATGCAACACAATAAGGAGATGTTAGACAGAATGTTTAACTGAGTCACTATTTACATTCAGTGAATGTTTTATATATATATATATATATATATATATATATATTGAAAATGAATGGTGACTGAGACTGTCCATAACATTCTGTCTATTTTGTGTTCCACATAATACAAAGCCTCACACTGGTTTGGAACAACATGAGGGTAGATAAATGATGACAGCATATTAAATAATGGCTGAGCTATCACTTTAAAGAGATAGTTCACCCAAAAATGAAGATTCTCTCATAATTTACTCACCATCATGCCATCCCAGATTTATATGACTTTCTTTCTTCTGCAGAACACAAATTCAGTTTTTTAAATGATATACACTCACCTAAAGGATTATTAGGAACACCATACTAATACTGTGTTTGACCCCTTTCAGCCTTCAGAACTGCCTTAATTCTACGTGGCATTGATTCAACAAGGTGCTGAAAGCATTCTTTAGAAATGTTGGCCCATATTGATAGGATAGCATCTTGCAGTTGATGGAGATTTGTGGGACGCTACATCCAGGGCACGAAGCTCCCGTTCCACCACATCCCAAAGATGCTCTATTGGGTTGAGATCTGGTGACTGTGGGGGCCATTTTAGTACAGTGAACTCATTGTCATGTTCAAGAAACCAATTTGAAATGATTCGAGCTTTGTGACATGGTGCATTATCCTGCTGGAAGTAGCCATCAGAGGATGGGTACATGGTGGCCATAAAGGGATGGACATGGTCAGAAACAATGCTCAGGTAGGCCGTGGCATTTAAACGATGCCCAATTGGCACTAAGGGGTCTAAAGTGTGCCAAGAAATCATCCCCCACACCATTACACCACCACCACCAGCCTGCACAGTGGTAACAAGGCATGATGGATCCATGTTCTCATTCTGTTTACGCCAAATTCTGACTCTACCATCTGAATGTCTCAACAGAAATCGAGACTCATCAGACCAGGCAACATTTTTCCAGTCTTCAACTGTCCAATTTTGGTGAGCTCTTGCAAATTGTAGCCTCTTTTTCCTATTTGTAGTGGAGATGAGTGGTACCGGTGGGGTCTTCTGCTGTTGTAGCCCATCCGCCTCAAGGTTGTGCGTGTTGTGGCTTCACAAATGCTTTGCTGCATACCTCGGTTGTAATGAGTGGTTATTTCAGGCAAAGTTGCTCTTCTATCAGCTTGAATCAGTCGGCCCATTCTCCTCTGACCTCTAGCATCAACAAGACATTTTTGCCCACAGGACTGCCGCATACTGGATGTTTTTCCTTTTCACACCATTCTTTGTAAACCCTAGAAATGGTTGTGCGTGAAAATCCCAGTAACTGAGCAGATTGTGAAATACTCAGACCGGCCCGTCTGGCACCAACAACCATGCCACGCTCAAAATTGCTTAAATCACCTTTCTTTCCCATTCTGACATTCAGTTTGGAGTTCAGGAGATTGTCTTGACCAGGACCACACCCCTAAATGCATTGAAGCAACTGCCATGTGATTGGTTGATTAGATAATTGCATTAATGAGAAATTGAACAGGTGTTCCTAATAATCCTTTAGGTGAGTGTATATATATATATATATATGTGTGTGTGTGTATTCTCTGCCTTAATAGAACAACAGAGTGTGATTAACCAATAGCATACATCCAAGATAATATAATCGAGTAGATATCTACCTCTTGTTGTTACTGTAAATACGTGAAATAATACAGACCTATGGCTGACTGAAACAACAGCCACCTTTAACCATTTTGTAAGTGTGTTACTGTCAGGGATCAATCAGGTTCATTCACACCCACTGCACAAAGATCACAATCACCTGAGTATTAACCACCTGCACCTGTCATCTAATCCAGCACCACTGAGCACTACAAAAGAGCACACTTCTTATCCAGTCTCCGTCGAACCTTGAACTAGGAACCGACCTGCTAACTCTCTCTCTCTCTCTCTGTGATTCCCAGATTTGTGTATTCATCAGCTCCAGTGTGACTCCACAGTATTCCAGCAAAAGGACTTACCTACTGCTTCTTTCCCTAGACCCCACGTTTCCTCCTGGATTCTCCCCTATTCTCCTGTGATCCTTCCCTGTGTTTCCCGGTTGGCACATCCTTGCTATATCCAAGCAAATCTCTACAACATATCATCCCACGATCATTCCTCTGCAAATCATTCCCCGCGTCTGTCAATTTCATCTGATGCTCACTTGCCATTCAAATATTAAAGCTTTCTGAATCCTATTTACCTTGTTGTCCTCGTGTATATCCTGACAGAAGGTTCGACCAAGACCGCCATGGATTCAGAAAATCCCGCTCCAGAGAGAAATCCAGCCGACATTCCTCTGCCTATGTTTGACGAGCGCGGAGCGACAACCAATCCCGCTTCCGCATCTGCTGCTTCATCTCTGTGGTGTGTGACAAGCCCCATGGTAAAACCAGCGCCCTTCTCAGGCAAGGAGGAGGATTGCAACGGGTTTCTCCTTCAATGTTCCCTAGCGCTAGAGGTACAGCCATATAATTTTCCTACTGAACGCTCAAAAATCTCCTTTGTTATTTCATTACTCACTGGCAGAGCACTGCAATGGGCCGAAACCATCTGGAATCAGGCCGGTCCAGCCACCGATACCCTCCAAACTTTCATATCCCATTTCAAAGAGGTGTTTGGCTGTCCTTTAGGCGACTCATCCACCTGTGAACAGCTCTATCATCTGCGACAAGGTGCAAGTTCAATCACTGAATATTCCTTGAAATTTAGAACCTTGGCTGCGGCAAGCGGATGGAATGAGAAAGCGCTCATCACTACCTACCGGCAGGGTTTAAATCCCGCTCTTCGATTGCAACTTGCAGTATATGATGATAGTGTTGGTTTAGAGAAATTCATCCAGCTCTCCATCCGAGTGGCCCGACGTGCTCAGAACTGTTATCCTGAGAATCGACAACCAGTACATCCTGTTTCTGTTCAGTCATTGGAACGTCCTGTGGCAAACGATACAGAACCCATGCAGATTGACAATACCCGTTTAACTGTCTTTGAAAGGGCCCGACGGATGTCAAATCATCTCTGCCTGTATTGTGGAGACAACACCCATTATATCAGCGTCCGTCCTGTCCGACCACCAGGACTCCGGGTGAGTTTGTTATCCACCAGGACACTTAGTGTTGCTCCATTATCTGCTACAGTGTCATTGATTACTGCTGACGCTAGCATTTCAGTGACAGCCCTCATCGACTCTGGATCCGCGGGTAATTTCATCTCGAGCGACCTCTGCAGGCAACTACAACTCCCGAAGACCCACTCTCCAACCCCGTTCGCCGCAAAATCAGTGACTGGAAAAGCCCTGAATCCCGGGTATGTGAAATATCAAACCAAGCCCATCACATTACGAGTAGGGTGTCTACACAAAGAATCATTCACTCCTCTAATACTTGAAAACTCCACGGCAGCAATAATTCTGGGCAGACCCTGGCTCATACAACACAATCCCGTAGTTTGTTGGAGGAAGGGAGAAATTCTGCAATGGGGGTCAACATGTTTCCCTTCCTGTTTTCCTGAACTTCCCAAGCCGGTTTCCCCCTCTCCAGTGAGTATTCCCATCGCTGTGACATCCGTTGAAAGCCCTCGGGAAAAACAGTCTACAGACATTCATTTTTGTTACTCCACGTTCGCCGATGTCTTCAGTACTGAAAAGGCCTCCCATCTTCCACCACATCGACCTTGGGACTGTGCGATTGACTTAGAGCCAGGTGAATCGGTACCTCGAGGTCATATTTACTCTCTTTCCATCCCTGAACAACGAGCCATGGAGGAGTACATACAGGAAGCCTTGAGACAGGGATACATTCGCCCATCTACCTCTTCAGCAGCCTCCAGTTTTTTCTTTGTCGCCAAGAAGGACGGAGGATTGAGGCCCTGCATCGATTACCGCACACTGAACAAGATAACCATCAAGTTCCAATATCCCCTTCCTCTGGTTCCCACCTCTCTTGAACAACTGAGAGGCGCACGCATCTTTACCAAGTTAGATCTCAGAAGTGCGTATAACCTTATTCGAATCCGCAAAGGGGACGAATGGAAAACTGCGTTCATTACCCCGTCTGGCCACTATGAATACCTCGTTATGCCATATGGATTGGTCAACGCCCCTTCCGTGTTTCAAGATTTCATGAATGAGATACTCCGTGACTTCCTGAACAAATTTGTGATTGTCTACATTGACGACATACTCATCTTTTCTCCCAACGAAACTGTCCATCAACACCATGTCTCTAAAGTACTCCAGCGTTTACAAGATCATTCCCTTTTTCTCAAGGCAGAAAAGTGTACATTCCACCAAGAGACTGTCCCATTCCTCGGTTATGTCGTCAGCAAACATGGAGTGAAAATGGATGACGGGAAAGTCACAGCAGTCACCTCATGGCCAACACCTCAATCCATAAAAGAACTCCAATGATTCCTGGGCTTCGCAAATTTTTATCGACGTTTCATCAATAACTACAGTACCATAACCTCTTCACTCACCTCTCTCTTAAAGGGAAAACCCAAATCTTTAACCTGGACTCCCGAGGCAGACACAGCATTCAACATCTTGAAACAGGAATTCACCTCTGCACCCCTTCTGCGTAATCCTGATCCAAACCTTGCCTTCATTGTGGAAGTCGATGCCTCCACGACCGGAGTCGGTGCCATCCTATCTCAACAGCAGGAAGATACCGTCAAACCTCTCCCTTGTGCTTTTTTCTCCAAGAAGTTATCTTCAGCAGAACAAAACTATGATGTGGGAAACCGTGAGCTTCTCGCCATCAAGCTGGCTTTGGAGGAGTGGAGACATTGGCTCGAAGGTGCTCAACATCCATTCACAGTCCTTACGGACCATAAAAATCTGCAGTACCTCAAAGAAGCCAAGAGGCTGAACCCGAGACAAGCCCGTTGGGCCCTTTTCTTCACCCGTTTCCATTTCCACATAACCTACCGCCCAGGATCCAAGAACATCCGCGCCAACGCTCTCTCCAGACTTCATGCTCCCCCAGATCTCATTGAAGAACCTGAATCGATCTTACCAACATCGGTGTTCATCAGCCCGATCCTTTGGGATATTGACGACCAGATCCAAAGAGGTACATGACGAGATCCACCTCCCCCTGAGTGCCCAGCCAATCTTACCTATGTCCCACATGAGTTTCGTCTACCTCTTATTGAGTCTGCGCATTCCTCTGTGGGTACAGGACATCCCGGAGCCACACAAACGTTTAATCTCCTTCAACCACGGTACTGGTGGCAAAGGATGAGGGGAGATGTAAAACGCTTCATCCAAGGATGCCAAATCTGTGCTAAATCCAAGGTTCCACGCCATCTACCATCCGGGAAACTCTTACCACTCCCTGTCCCTCAGCGACCCTGGTCACATCTGGGGGTAGATTTCATCACCGATCTACCATCTTCTGGAGGTAACACGTGCATCATTATCATCGTGGATAGATTCTCTAAGGCTTGTAAATTGAATCCATTACCTGGACTCCCCACAGCCCTCGAAACCGCAGAGAATCTTTTCAACCAGGTGTTCCGTCATTTTGGCATCCCTGAGGATATTGTATCCGATCGTGGTCCCCAGTTTATATCTCGGGTCTGGAAAGCTTTCTTTTCTCTCCTTGGGGTCACGATCAGTCTAACATCTGGGTACCATCCTCATGCAAATGGGCAAACGGAAAGAAAAGTGCAAGAAATAAACCGTTTACGCCGCACTTTTTGCCAGAACCACCACGAGACATGGAGCCAGTTCCTCGCATGGGCCGAATACGCCCAGAATTCTTTACGTCAAAGCACTACTGGACTAACACCTTTTCAATGTTTCCTGGGTTTCCAGCCACCTTTGTTCCCATGGTCCGGTGAACCGTCCGAGGTTCTCTCAGTTAATTACTGGTTCCGAGAAAGTGAAAGGGTTTGGAACGAGGCACATTGTCATGTCCAACAGGCGGTCAACAGACATAGGATGTTCGCAGACACCCGAAGAGGTGAGATGCCTACATATGAACCTGGTCAACTTGTCTGGCTTTCCACACGGGACATTCGTCTACGCCAACCATGTCGAAAGTTTAGCCCACGATACATCGGACCTTTCAAGATTCTCCACCAAGTCAACCCGGTCACATACAAGCTTCAGCTCCCTCCTCACTTCAGGATTCACCCTGTGTTCCATGTATCACTGTTAAAACCTCACTATCCTGCTGTTCTCCCTCCTTCCACAGACCCTGATCCTGACATGCCCCCCATTGAAGAAGATCCCATCTACACTGTTCGTGACATCTTGGACTCCCGACGTCGGGGTGGTCGCCTAGAATACCTGGTCGACTGGGAAGGGTATGGACCAGAGGAAAGATCTTGGATTCCACGGGACGATATCCTTGACCCAACACTTCTCACTGAGTTCCACCAGCAGCATCCACAGCGACCGGCTCCACGGCCTCGAGGCAGACCACCACGACGTCGGGGTCCTCGGTCCGCTGGCGTGACCCTGGAGGAGGGGTAATGTCAGGGATCAGTCAGGTTCATTCACACCCACTGCACAAAGATCACAATCACCTGAGTATTAACCACCTGCACCTGTCATCTAATCCAGCACCACTGAGCACTACAAAGAGCACACTTCTCATCCAGTCTCCGTCGAACCTTGAACTAGGAACCGACCTGCTAACTCTCTCTCTCTGTGATTCCCAGATTTGTGTATTCATCAGCTCCAGTGTGACTCCACAGTATTCCAGCAAAAGGACTTACCTACTGCTTCTTTCCCTAGACCCCAAGTTTCCTCCTGGATTCTCCCCTATTCTCCTGTGATCCTTCCCTGTGTTTCCCGGTTGGCACATCCTTGCTATATCCAAGCAAATCTCTACAACATATCATCCCACGATCATTCCTCTGCAAATCATTCCCCGCGTCTGTCAATTTCATCTGATGCTCACCTGCCATTCAAATATTAAAGCTTTCTGAATCCTATTTACCTTGTTGTCCTCGTGTATATCCTGACAGTTACATGTCTAGGCTGTTTGATAATATTTATTATAATTAGATTTCACTTTCTCTTGCACATTTGTACTAGTTGAATGAAAATATAGTTAAATTTGAAAGTACAACACACATTCTGTTCCTAGTAGTTTACATCAGTCTGGTTTGCTTGAGTTAGGCTACCATCTCACTTTTTACTATTTTTATCAAAATTCTGGATAGTTTAACCTCATATGTAGATTTGTAGTCTGCGGATGATTTGTCAGTGTCTTATTTATTGTGTTTATTTTCAGGCAGATCACGTTACCTTCATGATAATACAAATCTGTGCTCCATCTATACTTTAGAGAAGTGTTCTCTAATATGTGCATTTGCCTTGTACCCCTTAATAAAATTAGACAGCAGTATTCCGTTGTAGTTTATTTTCTTTTGCAATTAATGCATGCGTGAAAGATCAAAAGTGATTATTACACGAGTCATTTAACCTCAAATGTCAGTCTTTTTCTTCCTCACATTTTCTTTTAAGTATTAACACACACACACACACACACATACAAAACATAATAATAATAATAATAATAATAATACAGAGGCCTATAAAGTATTAGTTGTAATTTTCTGTAGCTATTATTAATATAGTATTATATGAAGTTCCTATAAACTCAATTCGTGCATATACCAAAAAAATTATTAACGATAATGATGAGTATATTGACCTGTTACTTGTGACATCACTGTGTGATCACGCTGCCTTTGTGACCAAATCTCTATTTACTTGTGCTGCGCAGGATGCGAGATGCGTTTCTAATTTATAAATCTTGAAAGAATGATACTGCTGTTTATTTACCAGAGCCAACATTTTATTTTCCTTTCATTAAAGTTTTCATAATTCTCATAATTATTTTTAAAACAAATTAACACAACTCTGTGTTAAATAAATAAAAAAAGATGTGTATTATATAAACTCTTACACTTTTCTACAAAATACCATGGTGATACTATGCATACTGTAGTAAACCCATGATTCATTTTTGTAAAGGAAGGTTAAAGTTAGGTTTAGGGGTAGGGGTGGTTGTCTGTGGGACTCAATAAACATACTACAATGATGCCACTCTACTGTATGATAGTATTTAAACAGGGTGTAATAGTATCTGCCACTATTTGCACCAAAGTACAAAGAAAAAGCTTTTTGTTGCTCGTTAACTTGTGTTAATTGCATCTATTTTCAGCTGTTTTTGTTATAGCAAGTTTACAGCTTGTAAAGGTAAATATGCTGAAGTTATAAAAAGTCAAAGCAGACCATATGGTGACCTGCCCTCATTTGGAGTCTTATTTAAATAGATTTAAGCCTATTATGACAGCAAAGATAATTTTGAGAATATGGTGTACTGTAGAGACGGGACAATCTTTTTGGTAAACGTTATAGCGACTTATCCTGAATCACAAACACATCCCTCTCTTTGTTCTCTCTTTGAACCCAAGTCTTGACAATCTAAGAAATGATCATTTGAGTGTTTAACTGTAACATGTTTTGTAATATAAATGCTATAAATATACAACATTAGTATAGTTACTTGTGCTTCATTGTGCACATTTAGTTTACAAAGGATTCATTTTAGATTTTTAAATACTTTTCAGGTTCTCATTACCATAATGTGTCCAGATTCAAAATTAGGACTATTAAAGGTGATTTAAGTGATTTGTACAGTGCTTCACAGTCATAAGCTTTTTCTTCATCACTCTTCACTTTCTCTCATCTCTGCTCCCTCATTTCATCCTGTCATCATGCTGCTTCATCATCATCCTCTTTATTGAACTGACACCTTCTAATATACATGTTCACATTTGTGTTATGTTCTTGTTTTTATTCATGTCTAGATATTTTCTTTTATTTGTAAAAGTAGATCACTTCCTTGTTTCTTGTTTGTCAAGTGATTGCGTTGTTTATTGGTTTGGTTCATTGTCTTGTCGTCAGAGGTGGGTAGAGTAGCCAAAAAGTGTACTCAAGTAAAAGTGCAATTACTTCAGAAACATAATTACATAAATAATTATTTGAGTAGGAGTAAGAAAGTATCCAATTAAAAGAGTACTCAAGTAGTGAGTAACTCGTTACTTTCACAAATGACATAATAGACGTTTCCTCTCCTATATTCCATTACATAATACACATTGAACATGTACAACATAACTATTATTATTATTAATGGAAATTCTGTCATCATTCACCATCATGTTGTTCCAAACCTGTATGAATTTCTTTCTTCCATGCAACACAATAAGGAGATGTTAGACAGAATGTTTGTCTGAGTCACTATTTACATTCAATGAATGTTTTATATATATATATATATATATATATATATATATATATATATATATATATATATATATATATATATATATATTTTGAAAATGAATGGTGACTGAGACTGTCCATAACATTCTGTCTATTTTGTGTTCCACATAATACAAAGCCTCACACTGGTTTGGAACAACATGAGGGTAGATAAATGATGACAGCATATTAAATTATGGCTGAGCTATCACTTTAAAGAGATAGTTCACCCAAAAATGAAGATTCTCTCATAATTTACTCACCATCATGCCATCCCAGATTTATATGACTTTCTTTCTTCTGCAGAACACAAATTCAGTTTTTTAAATGATATACACTCACCTAAAGGATTATTAGGAACACCATACTAATACTGTGTTTGACCCCCTTTCGCCTTCAGAACTGCCTTAATTCTACGTGGCATTGATTCAACAAGGTGCTGAAAGCATTCTTTAGAAATGTTGGCCCATATTGATAGGATAGCATCTTGCAGTTGATGGAGATTTGTGGGATGCACATCCAGGGCACGAAGCTCCCGTTCCACCACATCCCAAAGATGCTCTATTGGGTTGAGATCTGGTGACTGTGGGGCCATTTTAGTACAGTGAACTCATTGTCATGTTCAAGAAACCAATTTGAAATGATTCGAGCTTTGTGACATGGTGCATTATCCTGCTGGAAGTAGCCATCAGAGGATGGGTACATGGTGGCCATAAAGGGATGGACATGGTCAGAAACAATGCTCAGGTAGGCCGTGGCATTTAAACGATGCCCAATTGGCACTAAGGGGCCTAAAGTGTGCCAAGAAATCATCCCCCACACCATTACACCACCACCACCAGCCTGCACAGTGGTAACAAGGCATGATGGATCCATGTTCTCATTCTGTTTATGCCAAATTCTGACTCTACCATCTGAATGTCTCAACAGAAATCGAGACTCATCAGACCAGGCAACATTTTTCCAGTCTTCAACTGTCCAATTTTGGTGAGCTCTTGCAAATTGTAGCCTCTTTTTCCTATTTGTAGTGGAGATGAGTGGTACCCGGTGGGGTCTTCTGCTGTTGTAGCCCATCCACCTCAAGGTTGTGCGTGTTGTGGCTTCACAAATGCTTTGCTGCATACCTCGGTTGTAACGAGTGGTTATTTCAGGCAAAGTTGCTCTTCTATCAGCTTGAATCAGTCGGCCCATTCTCCTCTGACCTCTAGGATCAACAAGGCATTTTCGCCCACAGGACTGCCGCATACTGGATGTTTTTCCCTTTTCACACCATTCTTTGTAAACCCTAGAAATGGTTGTGCTTGAAAATCCCAGTAACTGAGCAGATTGTGAAATACTCAGACCGGCCCGTCTGGCACCAACAACCATGCCACGCTCAAAATTGCTTAAATCACCTTTCTTTCCCATTCTGACATTCAGTTTGGAGTTCAGGAGATTGTCTTGACCAGGACCACACCCCTAAATGCATTGAAGCAACTGCCATGTGATTGATTGGTTGATTAGATAATTGCATTAATGAGAAATTGAACAGGTGTTCCTAATAATCCTTTAGGTGAGTGTATATATATATATATATATATATATATATATATATATATGTGTGTGTGTGTGTATTCTCTGCCTTAATAGAACAACAGAGTGTGTTTAACCAATAGCATACATCCAAGATAATATAATCGAGTAGATATCTACCTCTTGTTGTTACTGTAAATACGTGAAATAATACAGACCTATGGCTGACTGAAACAACAGCCGCCTTTAACCATTTTGTAAGTGTGTTACATGTCTAGGCTGTTTGATAATATTTATTATAATTAGATTTCACTTTCTCTTGCACATTTGTACTAGTTGAATGAAAATATAGTTAAATTTGAAAGTACAACACACATTCTGTTCCTAGTAATTTACATCAGCTCCAGTTTGCTTGAGTTAGACTACCATCTCACTTTTTACTATTTTTATCAAAATTCTGGATAGTTTAACCTCATATGTAGATTTGTAGTCTGCGGATGATTTGTCAGTGTCTTATTTATTATGTTTATTTTCAGGCAGATCACGTTACCTTCATGATAATACAAATCTGTGCTCCATCTATACTTTAGAGAAGTACATTTTTTTTTTGCAATTAATGCATGCGTGAAAGATCAAAAGTGATTATTACATGAGTCATTTAATCTCAAATGTCAGTCTTTTTCTTCCTCACATTTTCTTTTAAGTATTAACACACACACACACACACACACACACACACACACACACACACACACACACACACACAAAACATAATAATAATAATAATAATAATAATAATAATACAGAGGCCTATAAAGTATTAGTTGTAATTTTCTGTAGCTATTATTAATATAGTATTATATGAAGTTCCTATAAACTCAATTCGTGCATATACCAAAAAAATTATTAACGATAATGCATGAGCATATTGACCTGTTACTTGTGACATCACTGAGTGATCACGCTGCCTTTGTGACCAAATTTCTATTTACTTGTGCTGCGCAGGATGCGAGATGCGTTTCTATTTATAAATCTTGAAAGAATGATACTGCTGTTTATTTACCAGAGCCAACATTTTATTTTCCTTTCATTAAAGTTTTCATAATTCTCATAATTATTTTTAAAACAAATTAACACAACTCTGTGTTAAATAAATAAAAAAAAGATTTGTATTATATAAACTCTTACACTTTTCTACAAAATACCATGGTGATACTATGCATACTGTAGTAAACCCATGATTTATTTTTGTAAAGGAAGGTTAAAGTTAGGTTTAGGGGTAGGGGTGGTTGTCTGTGGGACTCAATAAACATACTGCAATGATGCCACTCTACTATATGATAGTATTTAAACAGGGTGTAATAGTATCTGCCACTATTTGCACCAAAGTACAAAGAAAAAGCTTTTTGTTGCTCGTTAACTTGTGTTAATTGCATCTATTTTCAGCTGTTTTTGTTATAGCAAGTTTACAGCTTGTAAAGGTAAATATGCTGAAGTTATAAAAAGTCAAAGCAGACCATATGGTGACCTGCCCTCAATTGGAGTCTTATTTAAATAGATTTAAGCCTATTATGACAGCAAAGATAATTTTGAGAATATGGTGTACTGTAGAGACGGGACAATCTTTTTGGTAAGCGTTATAGCGACTTATCCTGAATCACAAACACATCCCTCTCTTTGTTCTCTCTTTGAACCCAAGTCTTGACAATCTAAGAAATGATCATTTGAGTGTTTAACTGTAACATGTTTTGTAATATAAATGCTATAAATATACAACATTAGTATAGTTACTTGTGCTTCATTGTGCACATTTAGTTTACAAAGGATTCATTTTAGATTTTTAAATACTTTTCAGGTTCTCATTACCATAATGTGTCCAGATTCAAAATTAGGACTATTAAAGGTGATTTAAGTGATTTGTACAGTGCTTCACAGTCATAAGCTTTTTCTTCATCACTCTTCACTTTCTCTCATCTCTGCTCCCTCATTTCATCCTGTCATCATGCTGCTTCATCATCATCCTCTTTATTGAACTGACACCTTCTAATATACATGTTCACATTTGTGTTATGTTCTTGTTTTTATTCATGTCTAGATATTTTCTTTTATTTGTAAAAGTAGATCACTTCCTTGTTTCTTGTTTGTCAAGTGATTGCGTTGTTTATTGGTTTGGTTCATTGTCTTGTCGTCAGAGGTGGGTAGAGTAGCCAAAAAGTGTACTCAAGTAAAAGTGCAATTACTTCAAAAACATAATTACATAAATAATTATTTGAGTAGGAGTAAGAAAGTATCCAATTAAAAGAGTACTCAAGTAGTGAGTAACTCGTTACTTTCACAAATGACATAATAGACGTTTTCTCTCCTATATTCCATTACATAATACACACTGAACATGTACAACATAACTATTATTATTATTAATGGAAATTCTGTCATTATTCACCATCATGTTGTTCCAAACCTGTATGAATTTCTTTCTTCCATGCAACACAATAAGGAGATGTTAGACAGAATGTTTAACTGAGTCATTATTTACTTTCAGTGAATGCTTTATATATATATATATATATATATATATATATATATATATATATATATATATATATATATATATATATATATATATATATTTTGAAAGTGAATGGTGAGACTGTCCCTAACATTCTGTCTATTTTGTGTTCCACATAATACAAAGCCTCACACTGGTTTGGAACAACATGAGGGTAGATAAATGATGACAGCATATTAAATTATGGCTGAGCTATCACTTTAAAGAGATAGTTCACCCAAAAATGAAGATTCTCTCATCATTTACTCACCATCATGCCGTCCCAGATTTATATGACTTTCTTTCTTATGCAGAACACAAATTCAGTTTTTTAAATGATATATTTTAGCTCTGTTGGCCAAAGACTGATGCTCCAAAAAGCACAAAGGCAGTACGAAAGTAATCCATAAGACTCCAGTGGTTAAATCCATGTCTTCAGAAGTGATATGATAGGTGTGGATGAGAAACAGATCATTATTTGTAATTTTTTGCTAGACAGCAAGGGGTGATATGAAGAGAAGAATGTGAATCACTAAAAAAACAAGAAGAAAGTGAAAGTGATCTGTTTCTCATCCATAGATTTATTATCCAAAAATAACTGACATTATTAAGTATTTGGGAAAAGACGTCTGTTATTACTGTTTGTAACAGGCATCTCTAGAGCTCTTGAAACATGTTTTACTTAACAAGGAAAATCTAGGGGGGCAATGCCTCTCCTTCCCCTTATTTATGCTTTTTACTATAAATAAGAAATAATTAAAGGTGCACTCAGTAACCTTTTGGTCGTTTCATCTTGGACATAATGTGACACCTAGTTGTGTGGACGCAACATCATTCAAAATCAATAGTTTTCAATTACATAAGTCACTGTTGAAATTCACTATTCACAGAAAGTGTCCAATAACAAGATGTCACTGACAGGCCTATTAAAAGAGTAGTATTCAGCTGGTCATGTGATTCTAAAATGGCAGCCCCCATGATGTATCCCTGCCCCATGTAGAATAAAACTATTCTGTCTCCATTTTATATACAGAATATATTGGTTGTGGTATTTGTTTAAGATGCACGCTGCATTAAGTGTAGTCTGCAAGTGAACAGACTATTGGTGATCCGTCTGTGAGGATGAGACTAGTTTAAACCTGTGACCATTCTTAAGTATGCTCATATGCACTCAAAAGAGAATAAAATGCAACAAACAATGTGAAACTTGCTTATAATTTTGACATTAATATTTCACTCACACAGCTTTTATTTTTGAGGAATGTGTAATTCCATTCCAACCAGACGACTGCAATGGAGATATAACGGGAAATACTTTATGAGATTGAAAGAGACTTTAAGAAAATACATTTTAAATATAATTGTATCACATTAACACATTTTACTCCCAGTTTATCAAAATTAAATGTTTAAGCTGAAATAATTAAGATGTATTGAGGTAATATCTTGAGGGAATTAATCAAGTTGCTTATCTACTAATAATTAAAACCACAAAATGTAAAATTAGACCACAAGTTATTTATAGCGTGTATTTTATCTGGTGCCTATGAGGTTACATCCTTTACTATAGTAACAGTAAGGGATGTGTGCTGATAGTGGCACCCAGTGGCCAAGGTTGGTCCTTTTTTTTGAAGAGAGAAAAAAAAATTTGAAGAGAGAGAGAGAAAAAAGCAAGTTCAGGGCTTCCAGGTTGTCATATTTGGGGGTTACCTTGATTCTTGTTTTTTTTTTTTTCAGGTCAACATAATTTGTTGTGGTAATCAACGTAATGCCACACACAACTTGTATTGAACACATAATATTCCTTTAAAAATGCTTCCTAAAAATTGTAATAGAAAGTCTTAATTGTTTATGATGTGCCTATTCAAAATTTTATAACCCATTCCATCGAGCAAACTGCCTTTTGTTTTTGTAGCCTTTATTGACTTTTTAAATGATATAGTTCTGGGTGTTTAAAGATGTTTGGCGTTTGAATGCATACCTTTACTCTGTGTGGGACAGTGTGTTATTGCATTACTAGATAAACTGTAATGAATGTCTTCCCTTAGGAGAATGTACTTTCTGAGCAGATTTTCTCAATGGACTCTTCTTGCAAACTTTTAAAACTTGAAGGCCAATTACATGATCATAAAGTAGCAATATAGCAACCTCAACTGGTGTCTAATATAAATGACAAAGACAATATAGCTACTGTAGATAAATATGAGAGCATTAAAGGGATAATTCACCAAAAATGAAAATTCTGTCACCTTTTATTCACCCTCATATCGTCCCAAAAATGTATGACTTTCCTTCTTCCATGAAAAACAAATGGCAGCTTGTTAAGGACTGCCATATAATGAAACTGAATGGTGACTGAGGCTAACATTCTGCCAAACATCTACTTGAGTGGTCCACAGAAGAAAGGAAGTTATAAAGGCTTAAAACAACATGAGTAAGAGTAAATGGGCAGTAAATTAAGGACCACTAAGCCTAAAATGAATACACCCAATATCCTATTTATCTCTGAAAGAGTAAATATTGAGTGCAGATGCCTCACACAATAAAAGTGATTCATCATGTCCTGTTTCCATAAAGGAACATAACATAATACTGAATAGGAGTTGTAGAGTGTCTGTAGTGCATTCAGTTGTTTCAGACACAATGACAATGTGATTTTTGCATTGGAAGTTTACTTGCAACAACCCCACCCTCCCAAACCATTTCATGAATATTAACTGGACAACTGTTACTGGTGCAATAGTTTCCTCAGTCGTTCTGTCTTTTCTCATCTATACGTTTTTCTGAAGCTTAAATCGTACAACTCATTCAACCGTAAATAGTATCTGGTATACAGACATTCAGAGAGCAGATGACAAAGGCGGCAGGACTGAGGCCCTAAAATAACATTTCAATCATAAAAATATATTAATCTTTCCCCTTTATCACCTTTTGAATATAAATATAGATATTTAAGTGTAAATGTAGAACACTGTTAAGTGCCTTAACTACTAGCAAGATACAATAGGAACTCGAACAACGTTGACAGGATCTACTTATTGAAATGATACATAAAAGGTTATTAAAACACTTGATGCAGAGAAATCAGATGCCACCTGACAGGCATTTGGCACACAAATGCAACAGAAAAAAGAAAAAAAGAACACGGTTCCATAATGTAACCGGCACATTAAAGGCACTTTTCTGACATCTTGTGTTCTCCAGTTAAAATCAGCCACATTCTTTTATTCTTCCTGCTTCTCTCTTAAAATCTTCCTCCAGCTCACTCTGGCACCGCAGCTGTGGCAATCTCCACTTTTCCATGCATGTCCTTGTCAGTCCTAGGGGGAAAACCACATTTATAATGATAATGTACAAGGCTCGGTCTCAAAACCCATGCCAAAAACTGATTTGAGAAGAACTCAAACATCTCTTTAAATAAAGCAACGTTGTTTTAAAATGAATCAATTCTTTAACAACATCCTGAATGGATGATAAAGTGGTCTCATGAATTTACACTGAAAAGGTTAGTTGATCATAAAGACATCTTTTTGATTGAGGCTGAAACATTGTTTTACAAACTCAAGCAAGACGAGTATTTAAATAGACGAATGTGGAACAGGTCAGTTGATTCTGCAATGTTCATTGAACAAACAGGATTACCAAAACAAATCCCTCTGAAAATTGATACTCAAATTTAGCCAATTTTACTTGAATTTGACTGTCTACAAATCTTGAACCCACAAGCTACACTTGTTAAGTAATTCATCCAAAATGGAAAATTCTGTTAAAATATAATACAAAGTTATGACTTTTTATTAATATATCGGCCCATCTTTATGACTCAATGGTGATGGATATTGCTCAAAGAACTTGTGCTGATTTAGCGCTAAAAGATGGTCTGGCAATTGTGTACTTCACATACTGCTCTTACTACTTCTGCTATGTCTGTCTATGGCAGAAATAAGAGTAGTATGCCATTGCCAGTGTTTCTTCTCACACCTTCAGTTCAGTAAAAACTCTCACAACTCCATGTTTTTATATCGTGCTATATTATGTGTCATAGTAATATTGTGTAAAATATACTGACTCCTTTATTGATATAAAAAAAACTGTATTGGACTTTCTTCTTATACAAACAGGCACTGTATTAAGCAGCACATAACCTTTTCAAATGAACAATGTTTCTGGTTATTTTATGTCAAATTAAAACATCTGTCTATCTGAATTCCACTTCGTCTGCAAATTACGAAAGCAAACAAAGCGTGACCTTTTGTGACTGGTGTAGGTTCAGCAAATGACAAGAGCAAATTGTCCGGTTTGGCTGCTCACATTTCAACTCCTCCCCCGACTGCAAATCTCACTCTATCAGTAAACAGAGATGCAGTTCAAGTCGAACACACCATATGTCAAGTTACACTCTTCAAGTTTGAAACTTCAAAAAACCTGACTCGAGACCTCTGCACTCTGCTTTGTCCAGCTGTCTTTGAACAGCTAGATGTGCTTACTGCCCCTTACTGACTGACACTCGCGAAACAAAAATTTTAAATTTACCGCAGAGACTTAGAATGTAATCAATTTAACTGAATTAAAGGGATATTTCACCCAAAAAATTGTATTATCTCATTATTTACCCTCATAATATCCCAGGTGTATATTACTTTCTTTCTTCACAAGAACACATTTAAAGAAAATTTGAAAAATATCTCAGCTCAGTAGGTCCTTAAAATGCAATTGGATGGTGATCTGATTTTTGAAGCTCCAAATATCACAGACAGTCAGCATAAACGTCATCCATACAACTCTAGCTCTTAAATGAATATCATCTTAAGAACATGATTGCTTTTGGTGCGAAAAAGATACATATTTAAGTACTTTAGTAAACTCAAATCATGCTCCCGGTCAGGAGCGGTACGCGTGTGTAATTTGAAACACGTGAGAACTGATGCATATGCATCACAGCTGGAAGAGCAGCGTTGTTTACAAGTGAGGAGGAGGAAGGCTGTACAATAGTTTGGTTGGTTTTGGTTTAGAATTGTATGTATCTGTTTCTTTACTTACAATGGTGTGTTTGTATGCTCATCCTGGATGTCTCAACCAAGTAGAGAACGTGAGATTACCTCTGTGTCATGGCAATATGAATTTGTCACATGGGAGACCGCTTGAACTCCACCCTCTCGCGAAGCTTAACTGAAGCAATGATTTAGATTTAAAAAGTACATAAATATTGATATTTTTCACACCAAAAGTGATCGTATCACTTTAAAAGACAATAATTTAAAAGCTGGAGTCGTATCAATGACGTTTATGCTGTCAGTGATTTATGGAGCTTCAAATATCGAATTACCATCCACTTACATTTTAAGAACATACTGAACCAAGCTATGTTTTTTTATTTTTCTTCAAATGTGTTCTGGTGAAGAAAGTAAGTCATACACACCAGGGATACTTTTCATTGTTTGGTGAACTATCCCTTTAACATGTGAAATCGACAGCCTTAACCAGAAAATTAATTAAAGCATTTACTTTTGTGTTCCGCATAAGAAAGAAAGGAATTTGGGTTTGGAATGAAATGTGGGTGAGTGCATACATTTTGACAGAATGTTAATTTTTTGTGTAAGCAAATTCCCTTAAAAAGAGGTAAATTGCATACATTTCTAAAGATTGAAGCTACCACACAAATAATTTAGGAGATACTTCAACAGCTTTCAGTACTTACACTTCAGGATTTAAAACAGCTAAATTAGTCTCATCCCTATTGATGGCTCCTGTCACACGTTTACATAAAGAATGAGGTCATATTTAGGGGTGGTCAGTGGTGGGACATGCAGCAAGCAGTGGGAATGTGCACTGGCCAACCATGCATTTTATATAAATTGTGTGCTACATGGAAGATGGTCCAAACAGATGTTAACCACCCGTGACTTAAGTCTCAAATCCTTCACCAAAAAGTTAACATTTATTGCCATGGTCATACATACCATACTAACAGCAGCAGTACTCAGAGGACAGAACATCAGAATCTAAATCTGTGATGTTCATTTTAAACACAAGCATGTTAGTACATTTGTCAAAAAACATATCAGTTCAATGTAAGTGCTAGAATTCAGATTTAGATTCAGTAAATCTTGTTTATTCCATATGATAGAAATTCGGAGCGAGTCAAAATGTCTGCTAGTGGAATTTTGGGGTGACGAAACGTGCTGAACACGAATTTAAAGGTGCACTCAGTGATTTTATTGCTAATTGCTAACCTTTTAAAAAGAGAGAAATTAATAGTATTTTATATATATATGTTTGAAATTATTTACATTCAAATGAGATGAAGACTCAAGTCATATCAGTCTTATGCCGACTTCAGAATAGCATACCACCGTACTTCTCGTACTTTTTCTGCCATAGACAGAGAAGTCAGGAGTAGTATGGGTAGTATGCCATTCCAAACATTCTGACACCCTCCAAGCTGCAGTGGGTTGCGTTAAAAGGTACATGTAAATATGAGGATGCTAAAGACTACATGAAAAACACATCAACTAATGTGATATTAAAAAGTATTATCAATTAATTTATGCTTCATTCTATGAGTAGAATTCATAAGAGATCAGAAAAATAAACAATTTTAACTACACAATGATTATTTAAAGTAATATAAGCAGTAAATGTATCATTTGTAATGTTTACATTGTGCATTCATGTCGTTAATGTGCTAACACCCTATACGCGGCCATCATTTATATAATAACTCCGTTATTGTAATGACACTGATACTACTGCAAAGTTGTGTGTATAAGAGAAAGTTAATGGGCAGAATAGAGACAAAAGAATTATGAGATTTTGGGCAGATGTGCGATTAGCTTTTCGGCTGCAGACGGCACATGAGTGAATCAGCATATCAAACAGAGTGAATGGGCACTTAAGATTACTTGAGTTTATTTTGATTTCCTTTTGAAGACTCTTTTTTTTTTTCCCTCCCCTTTTCTCTCCAATTTGGCAATGCGCTCATCGTGGCATAGTGACTCGCCTCATTCTAGGAGGTGGAGGAATAATCTCAGTTGCCTCCGCATCTGAGACAGTCAATCCACACATCTTACCACGTGGCTTGTTGAGCGCTTTACCGCGGAGACTTAGCTTGTATGGAGGCTAACCCTATTCTCCGCGGCATCCACGCACAACTCACCACGTGCCCCATCGAGAGCGAAAACCACATTATAGTGACCACGATGAGGTTAACCCAAAGTGACTCTACTCAACCTAGCAACTGGGCCAATTGGTTGCTTAGGAAGCCTGACTGGAATCACTCATCACTCCCTGGGTCTCCAGGTGTGCCTTATGAAGACTTAAAAAAACAATGCATAACATGTTATTGGAAATATTTCAATCTGAACGATCGTACAGATGTGGTTAAGATTGCACCAGCTCACTAATAACCGCACGCTAGTGTGTTCATGTAGACTGAACTTAACTGACTGAATGGGAATTAGTTGTCGGCCTAAAACCTACTGATAACGTGGACCAATGGCAATAAGTAGGTGTGAAGCAGCCAATAAATGTTACAATTTTTTTATTCGCTATATCTCGATATCTCCCCTGCTATCAGATGCTTTCACTTGTCAAGTCATTTTTAATTGCATAGCGCTTTTCAGAACAGACGTCATTTCAAAGGAGCTCTACAGGAAATTATGCTATAACAGAAAGGTGTAATGTATTTGTAATCATTGTGCGATAAAATAAATAAATTTGATTGTAGATTGTGATTAAATAAATAATATTTGTATTTAGACCCCCAGAGAGCCAGCCAAAGGCAACTGTTGCAAGGAACAAAACCTTCCATAAGATGCTGGTTAATGGAGAATAATAACCTTGGGAGAATCAAGGCTCACTTTGGGGGCCAGTACCTCTCTGGCTAAACAGCATGAAAATAATGACAATATTAGTTATTTATGAGTGGAACAAGTCATAGTTTAAATGAGTAAACCAAGTAAATGTTAGGGGCAAAATGATTTTGTATGATCTGTAAGATTATTGACAAAAGCCTTTAAAGTCCAACTTGTGGAATATATCAATCATGGCTGACTGCAAATAGTGGATTTCTTCAACAGCATTGGTAACTGAGAACTTGTTTTTGCATGATGCTGCATCTACGGTGCTATAGATTAGGTTATACTTTGTTTTTTCCCTGTGCCAGTACGTCTTAGAGTGCCTCAGATTAGCCTGCTCGGTTGGCTGGTAGTGGCGAGGACTCCACGACAGCGCATCCCTTCTCCTTCCCGGGTTTTGGCACCAATGTAACAAGGTTACTAGCTTCATAGGAAAGGAGAGCCAGCTGAACCATCAAAATAATGGTTTAATAAAAACTTAAACAAAAAGACACAGAACTCAAAAGGTACACACTGCAGCAGCGTGTGGCTCTTTCTCTCTCGAACTGCGGCATTCCGCTGAACTTCTCCCTCTCCTCGGCTGATTAGCCCGATTGGGGGCCGGGCGTGCATAGTCACGGTCTGGCCCTGCCCTCCTCTTCATCACAGTCTTGTGCATGGCCGAGCCCTCAGCCTTTTTAAAGTATACTTTTTTGACCCGAAGCTCATAGGGATGCATTCAGCGCACGCGCACTATGACTGCTTTGCGATACTTTTTTAGTACAGTCAACGGCAGGCACATACGATGGTGGACTGGCCGCGTGTCTAGAAATACTTGGCTGCACATCTAAGGTGCAGCATACTGTGCGAATAAAGAAATCTGCATCACGTAGTGGTCCATGGAAGACCAAAGTATCCTTTGGCTTTTAAAACAGATTTATAATTCTGCACTTACACTTACAGCATTTAGGTAGGTGCATTCTCTCCAAGATTACATCACGACCTGAGCATCATATCACATTGTATTTGGGTTCATTTTAATCAGGAGCATCTGCTATTTTTATATTCTGTTTCATGAAGTTACAAACGAAAACTTGACAAAAAGCCACATCTGTTTCAATCTTTTAAACTCTTTGCTTTCACTGCTTTTACGTGACATTTATTTGGCCTGTGAGTAAAACAATATGCTTGTTGTATTCTACTCAAGACCTTCTGATATGTATGATGTTTTGACCATTTGTTTGACAGTATGGTGTACAGTAAATCATATTTCATAAGTTATGAATACAGAAATCTTCTAACTTGTCAACAAATTAAAAATAACTTAAGTGTTGATCATATTGCCCATTTGAATCAAAAAGTCTAAATCTCAACATGTTCACATAATATGATTAACTTGTTTCAAACCAACTCCTTACTATAAATGCAAAACAGTTAGTAGAGGCTACGCCAAATGCCGAATGCCGGCACAACATAAACAGAAATACTACTGAGTGCACCTTTAAAAGAGCAACTCCAAATATGAGCAGCATTTGCAATAACTGAACACAGACGGCACACAGAAGTTATTGAGCATGGAAAAGAAGCTCAAAAAGCCATTTTTGGTCCAATGAACAAGAATAAGTGCACACTGAATTCAGTCATTTTAATTAAAATCCAAACGATTAATTGTTAGTTTTGTGCAATGCAGATCACATCTACACAGATTTGTCAGGAATCTCTGGAGAGAAAATTCAGGTACCTTTTATGTTTTTTCCTATTTTTTTCTTCGTCAAACCTTAGATGAAAGGCAGGGAGAAGGGGTTAGGGCAGTTTCTGAAGATATCACAGCCAACAGCAGGTAGCACTTGGGTGCAGATAGGACTTTATCAGTAAACAATTATAAAGACTAAACACTGCTAAGAGGAGCGCATCTGAAGTGGAGAAATACAACTTTAGTATAGAAGAAAATGATTTAGTGTAACTAGTTGAGACACTTAAGTACAATAAGAAACAAATAATTCCTTTAGAGAAAGGAAGCTGTTCTCTCACAGGCAGAGCAAAGATTATGGAGCATATTGAAGGGACACTTACTGTTTAATGCACTCTGGTATGGAAACATACTCCATCGGGACAAGTTCAGCCAGATCTGTTAGGCTGTACACATACTTGATTTTCTGGCTAAATTTTGTGCTGTAAGTGGAAGAGGTTTAATGAACTTAATAAGGCAGCATTCATTTAAAGAGATCAGCAGATAATTAAACATACAAGTAACTAGTCATGCACTGACCTTATAAAAGGTTTTGTGATGGCCAGGAGGGTGCGGATAAACCAGGACGGGTGCACAATTATCAAAGACTTTAAATTCTTCCTTAACCTGAGACAGAGCGATGTTGAGTACATTATTATTATATAGATTTTAATCAATAAAACATGTAGTTTTATCATGAATATGCATCAAATTGTCATTTTAGACCCACATATACATACTAGGGGGAAACAATTATCCATGCATTTTGGATTTATGGGTTTGGGTTTCAGTTTCAAGAGCTTCTTCACCCAAAATACATTAAAATGGATAGTTTTCCCATAATAAAAATGTATCTGTTCATCTGTTATCATTTACTTATTCTTATCAGAAATTATGGGTTTGGAATGATGTTGAGTAAACCATAAATCTAGGGTTTTTCAGGAAGTAGAGCCCTGAAATGTAATTTAAATGCTGTTTTCCTCTGGCATCAGCAAGTCTTACCTCCGATCTATTTGCTGATAGCACTTCCTGAGCCAGCCTACACTGGGCATCTTCCGGCGTGAGGTGGCTCCGTTCAGATATACAATCATATAGTTCTCAGCAACAAGCAGCTCTAGAGTTCCTATGACATACCTGGAAAAGGATAAAAACCCTTTAAGGCATCAGGTGAAGTCATTTTCAAAGTAGTCTACATACAGTACATTTTCCCTAGTTTTGTTTTCTGCAGAACTATTAGAATGGGCTTTAATTGATATTCATGTCAGTTTATTATTGTAATTTCATTCATTTCAGATTTACTCATCCCTATACAACACATAATTAATATGGCTGGACTCTTTATATTTCACTCAGTTGACCCTTTCCTGTCTAAGTGGGTGATTCTTTGCTAGAGAAAAAAGTCAAAAGCCTGGCTCTGCAGGACTACTTTAATCATAGTCTCTGGTGATGCATAGGAAAGGAAGGTTTGAAAACTTTGAAAATAACAGATCAAGCAGGACTTACTTGAAAAGATTATCCATGATGTATCTGTAATTTGGTTGATTGCTCTCAGGCATAAAGCAAACAGCAAAGACAATGATAGCATTCAGTCCATCACCATAGTAACCTGTGGAAAAAGGAATCGTTTCGATAAAGCTAATTGAAGCCCTCAAGATGAACCTCTCAAGATTAGCTGGCAGTTTTATAGTAATTAAATAAGTTGACCAATTCGATCCAACATCTCAACCTGGAGTCTGTGTAATTGTTCATTGTATAACAGAATGTAAAATGGGCATTTAGAATGTAAACAACAGCTGTCAGATTGTGAAGGGGTTAGAAGAATGGTAGAAAGATAGTGACAGGCTCTTCTGACTGAGGGATGTTCTAGAAGGGCTTTAACAGCCACTTCATTAATCGAGACATCAAGGTTTGTTTTTGGTGGCACGGTCTCCAGAGTATATATATACTGAAGTACTACACTAAGAACCACAGGAGGTGCTGTACTATGTGTAAGCATGAAGTTAGATGTCACCAAACATTACAAATAAAGTACTGTAGCAGTACCAAGGTTAAGTGATGGTGTCAAATAATTACACCATATTGCGTAAAAAGCCAAGACACAGTAACTATGCTAACACTGAAACTGAGAAATGTGGCTTGGACTGTTTGGCTGGATAATCAAATTCAATTTTACACACCGTTTCCTCTGAATCTGAGCGTAGTTGAGCCAAACCCATCTGTCATCAGGACAGATCAAGGTCGAAAGCCCAAATTACAGTTTGGTTTTGACACGAACGGTTAAGTGTCTGCATGCAATCGAACGCTCAGCCTTTCAAAGTATTCTTCATTTGACTGTATGCGCACATTCAAAGGTGGTTGGCACATACGTGCTACGACTGCTGAGATACTGCACTATTTCTCTTGAGGAGAAATATAAAGAAGTATTTATATTCATTCAGACTCAAGTTATACAATTGCAGTTATATCCTGCCCTCCTCACACACGTGCTCTTGACGTACACATCCACTGTTGTTGTTTTCACCATCGTCTTCTGTTGTTTAGTGGCCATTACATCTTCTAACACTTCTTAGTGACCGCAATAGCTCAACTGGGAGGGTTGCCACGTTGTGGACCCACGAATTATTGCAAATATTTTCAGGCGCATTGGTATACTGCACATTCTAAGTATGCCAGGTAAGAATAATCATTCCACATGTGTTCAGTCCTCGAACACTATGCTGATGACTAAATTTGCATCGCACATCCTGTACGCAGATGCCTAGTGTTGTCATCTAACCGAAGTATATGTTTGGGCTTAAGAGACTTAAATTGTTATTACTCAGTTTTAACAAAAATTAGTAGTTACTGTTTTTCACCTTTGCAAGGTAGCATAGTACTCCAATATATACCATTTCTCTGTAACAACTGCACATCCACGTATCAGACCGCTCACTCGGATAGCGGAGTGATCTTTCCTGCTTCTCGGATCACAGTGCCATCTCTAAAAGCAAGCTAATTAAATTACGTAAATTATATAGTGCCATGTAATAAGTGGGATACAGGGTTCCCAATCTCTTTTCAAACCAAAGAATTGGCAGTGATCACATTATTTTTCAGAATATTATCTGAAATAGGCTTTTGTGTCTTTACTACAGAGACTTCAGCAGTTGAGGTTTTCTCTGTACTGCCTATGCTAAAATAATCATTAATTGAAGATACAGTAGCTTGAGCAGTTCCTGCACATTGGTGTTTTTTGCTCCTTATGTTGCTGCTCAAAGATGCCTCAACCATATTAGAAAGATCAAAAGACTTGCAACATAATTTGCACACTGCCCGTGTAGGATCCCAATCCTTTGCCAGCAATTTTTCATCCATGGCAATAATAAACCAGGCATTGTAAAAGCTGCACTTTCATGGCTTGCAAAACTTCTAATCTAAATTTTACAAGCAGAAAGAGTTTACGTGAAAATTAGCAAAGAGAAACACTGAAATAAGAAGATTAATGACAATTAGCCTGAAAACGTGAATCTTAAAATGGGCGAGGATTAGCGGCACATCGTGGTCTCTAATTGGTCAAGTATTCTAAATAACAGAATATATTTTAAACTCTTCATCCTGTGTTTTTAATCCAGTGCAATGTTACACCCCGATTAAATATTTTAGGACAGAGCATAATAAATAAAAAAATATTAACTATTTAAAAAAATTCCATGATTTTTCTATGACTTAAGTTTTTATTAATTTCCATGACTTTTCCAGGACTGGAAATCACAAGTTTAAAATTCCCTGATATTTCCGGGTTTTCCATGACCGTGGTAACCCTGTGGATAATGTACAGTCAGGTGGTTGTTATTGCAAAATAAACCCCTTCAGGGTGATACTAGATATCTCTGCTTCGGGCTCCTGATCACCCTGTCTGGGTTTATTTTGCAATAACAACCAGCTGACTGTACATTATCCCTCATATAGTTACCATATTTGTGTACCATATTTGCAAGGTACTACAAAACATGCCAAGCTACTACCACTATAAATGTAAAAAAAAAAAAAAAAAACCCGGTGGCATTACCACGGTATTATGTCCACAAAAACTTTTCAAACATGGTTCCTTGAATAGGACTCCACTTCCTGGGTGGTACTAAAACAAAATATCCTTGTATCTATTGACAGTGAACGCATAGCATTCGTGGGAATGGAAAGCTGCGATCACTGACCTCCGTGACTGATAACTCTCTTGTAGGGCTCGAGGGCCTTCATGTCCACTCTGTGCTCCTGATCTCCAATGCGGAATACTCTCCAGCGGCGGCCCTCTTTCCGTTCCTCTGAGCTGGAGTACTCCGGCATCGACTCCACTCCTTTACGTAGCAAGTCTGTGCTTTTAGGCTTTGGGAGGTCATCTGACGAGGAATATGAAAGGGGGTTATCCACAGTTTGCTTTCAATTGAATGCAATTTTAGGGTGTTTTTAGGGTGCATCCTTAACCATACATGCATTTATAGAATTAAGAAAGACAGTTTTTTGATTTGCGATTAAAAAGTGGTTCAGGTATTCTTGCAGCAAAATTAAATTTGAAACAGAATACTGTCAAAAATCATAATTGTCCTGCTGTCTTTAGCCAACTAGACTTGCTTAAAAACCTATTACAAGTCCTTGGTGAACACTAAACAAGGTGACTGTGTGCCAACATGAGCAGGTAAAAACAATTTTTAGAAGAATTTTTCAGCTCTGCTGGTCTTCACTATGCAAATGAATGGTGACCAGAACACAGAAGTTCCAAAAAAGGACATAAAGGTACCATAAAAGTATTCCATCCCACTCCAGTGGTTAAATCCTTATCTTCAGAAGTTATATGATAGATGTGGGTGAGAAACAGCTCAATTTATTCAACTTAAGTCCTTTTTTACTGTAAATTTACACTTTCACTTCCACATTCTGGTGTGGAAGTGGCTTTCAAATTTAGCCTACTACTGTTTGGGGCTGGTCAAATGTGGAGATTTATACTAAAGATTACTTAAATATTGATCTGTTCCTCACCCACACACACACAGAGTAACAATATTCTTATAAAATCTTTGACTTTTTCTTCTGCAGAACACAAACAAACACATCTGGGATGGCATGAGGGTGAGTAAATGATGAGAGAATTTTACATTTTGGGTGAACTATCCCGTACATTTTGGTTGAGAGACTGCTTCAGAAGGTAGTCGTCTATGTGGACAGTAGGTAGGACAACTTGGTTTGAAACAGAGCTAATGTCTGTGGTAATGCATGGTAGTTCATCTTCCAATATCTATACAATAATTCTGTTTTAAAAAAAAAACACTTGGTAAGTTTCCAACACACCAAGTGTACAAAAGTAAGATCCAAAAGAAAGATGCATACAGTTGCAATCGAAATTTTTCAACCCCCCTGACCAGCAATACATTCTGGTGATGTGAATTAAAACACATCAACTAAAACCTCAGTAAACAGTCAAAGTACGTTTTTAATACACATTTGAGTGATTTTGAGAACAGAGTTCAGTTTACCCACATTTTAAAATTAAAAATAACAAATTCACTTCACAAATGTCATTATAAAAATATTCAACCCCCAGAGGGAATAATTTGTGGAGCATCCATTATCCTTAATAACAGCAAATAAATGTTTCGGGTAAGTATTCTCAGTCTTCGGACACATTGTACATATTTCTCAGAAGCAAAAGCTTCCAGCTCATTAACATTCTTTGGTTTCTGTGCTGCCACTGCTTCCTTGAAATCCCAACAAATGTTTGCAATGGGATTTTAATGATGGACAGAAAGGGCCATTTAAGGACATTCAACGACCCATACCTGAACAAGATTTTGGACAACTTGGATGTATCGTTGGTGTTATTGTCTTGCTGGAAAGTCCAGTGATCACCGATCTTCAATTTACACACTGAAGGCATCAAATTGTTCATGCCAAAATGGCCTGATACCTGAAAGAATCCATGGTGTCAGTCACATAGTCAGGATAGCCGTTTCCTGCAGCCGCAAAACACCCCCATATCAGGACTGACCCACCTCCAAGCTTGACTCTGGGGATGGTGTGGTTCTTGTCATCACCTTGTCATCTTACTCCAGAATGTACTGCTGACACATGGGTCTAAAAATCATTTTCAGTTTAGTGTCATACATCTATAAAACCGTCTTCTCCACAGGTCTTTCCTAATTACTTCTTGAATATTCAGTCAACTGGAGTCAATATTTCCCTTGGTGAAGTTTTGCTTTCTTCCACACCCCAAGAAGGTTGCTGCCTAATGGAGGCAGTTTTAAAATGCCAACAGATGTAAAAACACTGAAACAAAATTCAAAAACCAATATTCAACCAATTAGAGCAAACAAAAAGCTATGTTGATCAGGACACCACAAATGAGCTTGATTAACAGAATCAGATCTGGGGAGATTGAAGTAAAAACAAAAACAAACAAAAAAACATGCCCAAATCAAAATCCAACCATCAACAACATTATCCAACACATAAATAGTGGACAATGCCTGATTTGAAGTGGTAAATGACATCTCAAAATAAAATTTTAACAACAAATAAAATAAATCAAGACTTTTTAAATCAAGGTTTGATCAGGGTTCGGTAGAAAGGGAGTAAACATCCATCCATGTAACCTTACCACAAACGGCAGGCCTGCGGCCTGTTGCAAACCAATGAGAAGAAACAATCCTTCCAGGACAGAAAAAAGAGAGCAGCAGAACAGGAAAAACAAAAACACAACACTATTTAACTAAGTAGCACAGTACAATGCATATCTCTGATGTTAGTATCAAGACATGGGGCATCCATACAAGAGGAACATTACTACTGCATAAGGGGCTGTTCACACTGAACAAGTTTTTGTGTCCATCTGCACTGTTTTTAAATGTTTCTATGCAAACATGCAATAGACAGACATCTGTGACTGTTGTGCCGCATCCTGTTGTTTTTCAGCATCTCACGCATGTGTGACATGTTTTTAAGACCTTTTGTCAACTTAAAAAACTTTTAAGGCACCTCCATTCAAGAACGTGTTCGGTCAGAATGGCCCCTATGAGGAGTGAGTTTACAGGACTGGATAGATGTTTATTAATTTGATTAGATTAGTCTGGTTGCCGTTTGGGTTTATATAACATCCTACGGTCTTTATTGATCCAAGGATACATTTAGAGTTTCAATTTTAAACAGAATAACAGAAAAAGGGAATAAAAATTAGTTCTCATTCTGTCCACCACTGTCATACCTTCCCACTCAAACTCATTGCTGTTGTCAGAAGGGGTGTCTATATCATCCAGGTCCAGTTCTGTACTCTCATCCAGCTCATCTGAAAGGGCCGATCCCTCACTGTGGTCCAGATTCAGGCTGATGTCCGGGGCCAAAAGTTTCTTTTTGGTTTTCTTTGTACTGCTCAAACCATAAGATTGCGAGGCTGCAATTAAGGTAAAAGAACAGAAGCTCTACCAGATCATCTAAAGAATAAACAAAACGTCGCAATATGTTTCCTGACCATAGTCAAAGCTTGAAAGCTGCATGTGGAATAAACTATTCATACTGATGGTAAGATTTTAGTTTTGGTTCCAACAATCAGGTATATTATCATGGCCTACCAGGTCCTCCATCACCAGATGAGCCAGTGAAGAGCTCTTCATCAAGCTGAATATCTTCCTCCTCAGGGAGTGGCCTAGCAACCCAAATAAATCACACTCAACATTACAGCAATCCCGTAATAATTTGGAAAACTACACACTAGGGCTGGGTAGTACGATAGAAAATAGTGCGTGATTATATATATACGGTCAACTGAAAGAGAATAATAAAAAACAAAAGCAACTTTTTTTAAAGGATTGGATTTTACAAACGTGGCTCATCTAAATAGATTTATACTGTATTATTGTTTTGAGTGTTTTGTTTTTAAGTGCAAATTCATTATAAAATGTAAAGTTTTAGCACTGATGCCAAACAACTTCAATTGTAATGAATAGAAAAAATAATCGAGATTATAATTACACTTTAACACTTATGATATATATACCTTTACAGTATTATACAATTACTCATCCTGTGATATAAGATCACCCTTACGCATGTAATTGCTTACCTGGGAAAATCCTCATCTTGCCACTCCTCCTTTAGCTCCACCCCTTCCATTCTCAGCAGCGCCTCTGTGGTAGCTAATGACTCCTGGTGCTCAAAACTGAAGCAAAAAAAACAATGAATATATCCATTAAGAATCAGTTTCAGCTTTAATTCACCTCAAATTTGCACCTGGGCTGATCGCAATATAGCATGCGAGTCACTCACTAAAAAATCCAATACATTCGTGTTGAAAGGGGCCAGAAGTCTATTTCCGATATTGGCTGATACTCAGTCATTGGTGCAGCACTAATCGCTAAGCCACACTTGAAGTTACTGTGTGTCTACCTCTGAAACAGTTTAAAGGACCTCTGAACTACCTAATAAGGCCATTGCCTTAAAGCGAGACATTAAGACGCAGCGTATCGAGGCTTACGTCGTACAACACACAGCTCAAGTCACTGGACTATGCTATACAGAGCCTCTTTAGTTAATCTCCAATACAAAGGCATGTAAACTCGGAGAATGTCATGCATAATAAATTCAGTTACATATACGATAAGCTCTTTATCAAATGGAACTAGCCTAAAGAGTGTTCACCTTCTATGGGGTAAAGATCTGGGAGGTGACTCTGGAAAAGCCAGAATTCTTGGACTGTGTACAAACTACTCACTCTAATTTCTTGGATACAGCTAAATCTATGAACAGATTAGGATGTTCTTCTGCTAGAACTAAAGTAATTTCACAGTGAGATCATTGGATCATTCCTCAAGACTTTAGAGTTGCTTTAGACCAAATAAACAAAATGACCAAATACTAGATTTAATAATTTTTTATATGTTGCCTTGTGAATTTAATAGGTTTTTTTTGGGGGAATATACACTTTTTCAAATTAGATGATTGCAACATGCTCCAAAAATTTTGGAACAGTCATGTGTTTACCTATGTGTAATATCACCATTTCTTCTAATAATACTTGGGCACTGAAGACTCAAGTCTCCCCACATTTATTCACTATGCAGGTCTTCAGCTGCACAATTGAATGGGGCCTTCGTTGTTGCATAATGCACCACATCTCAACTGGAGACAGGTCAGGACTACAGGCAGGCTAATCTAGCACCTGCACTACACCCATGCACTCATAACCTGGGCAGTATGTGGTTTGGCATTGTCCTGCTGAAAAACACTTCTGCATGTGCATGATCTTTGAACCCTCCTTCACTGTCTAAAAAAATCTAATTTGTCTGTAATAGATATCATGACATGGGCTCGGGAATACTTCTGTAAACCTTTGTCAGTCAACACCATTCGCCACAGTATCCACAGATGCAAGTTAAGGCTTTACTATGCAAAGCAGAGGCCCTACAGGGGCCTCTGCTTTAAGGTCCAGAATCAACTTCTCTGGGCTCAGTCTCTTCTGAGATGGAAAGTGGAACAGTTGAATCATGTTTTATGGTCCAGCGAGTCCACATTTCAAATTGGTTTTGGGGAAAACAGGTGTTGTGTTCTCTGGGCCAAAGTGAAAAGGACCATCAAAGCTGTTATCAGCATCAGGCCAAAAGCCAGTGTCTGTCATGTTATGGGGGTGTTACAGTTCCCATGGCATGTATTACTTACACATCTTTGAAGTAGGGCTGGGTGATGTCTTAAATTATATCTCGATATTTATCAGCCTATTGACGATATTCTATATACTGTATATATACACACTCGCTCTGAAATGGCTCAAAAATGTTTTTGTATTTTTTAAATCAGAAGAACCATCATTTCATCGATGTATCCAAGTAGATTTAATATTTTAAAGACATTAAATAAACATTTTGACTTAAATTTACTACAAATAATACGTTTTTCATTAAATAAACAAGGAAGAATGAAATCCCATCATTTTAATTGATATGCACTTTATATTGATATTTAATATACAATAATACATATTAGCTTAATAAAAATCATTATTGCCTTCAAATGTTTTTAATAATACATTTTTGTGAACGAACAAGGTGGGCAAATCTACTTCACTGACTTGTTTTTTAAACCCCAGTTGAACATTTCCTAATACAAAATTATTACTGGGACACATCAGGTTTATTATTATAATTTAATGTTGAATTATCATTATTATTCAGATTAATAGATTTGCGTTGTACAAAAGTAATATATTTCTATCCTGTTTAATTCACCTCCACCTGGGGCTTTTATTTTGACACCAAAAGTGCTGTCATATTTCCTTCATGTATTTGACAGATTACAATGTCCTGCATTTCCTGAAACGCTGTAATCTCCTCCTTTTCTGTTATATGATGCCGCGTTTATAGATTTGTATATCTTGTTACGGTTACTAATGCTTGGAAGTGTGTGGATGCTTGAACCTGCATTACTTTTGATTTCACAATGCACGTAAACTGATCTGAGATCACCGCAATGTGTGTGCACACAGATCAGAGCATCACCGGTTTGTTCTGAATTGCACACAGACATTTATCGGTCTTTAAATCGCAGCCTTTTGTGGATTAGTAATCAATCGCATATGACCAACTTGCCATTTTTACGTTATTTTGATTAATTGTGCAGCCCTGAAAGATTGTGAAATTCTGATGCACTCTTTGTGAAACTTAATGGCCAAATGAAAGCACATTATAATAATCACGATATTGGTCAATTTTACATCGTCAGCAAAATTATCTTGATTATATCATTCATTTTCGATGTGATGCCCAGCCCTACTCTGAAGGCAAATTAAGTGAAGAAAGATATGTAAAAATTTTGGAGCATCGTATACTGCAATCCAGATGCCTTCTTTTCCAGGAACTTCCAAATCACATACTGCCCGGATTACATGTTGATGGCTGCATAAGCAGAGAGTGGGGGTGTTAGATTGGCCTGCCTACAGTCCTGACTCATCTCCAATTGAGAATAGGGACTTTAAGCAACAGCTGCCAACAAGATGGCTATGGCGTTCTATGTTATTGTGCACATGCACAACTCGGAACAGGACACGCACTGTCTACTGTGGGAGAATTGTTACTTTGGCGTAGTCAATAGTATGTGATATTAGGAAGGAACATGTTATGGTTTATAGGAGATGCTGTAAAATCAGCACATTCTCCTCAAGCACAAGTTAAATGCACTACCTATGTTTGGTTAGAATAGACTTGGAATAAAAACAAATCTATAATATTATTAATTATATTACAGGTTTTAAACTTGACAAGAATAAAAAATATTCTTCTGACAGTATGATATCATGTAACATTATAAGCATCCATTCATTCACTGTTTTCAATTCAATTGTTAATTGAAATGTTCTTTTCCACAGTCCTGTAGGATAGTGTAGCTTAATGACTTTTGTGTTTCTTGGCTACGAAGGTTGACCAGTTTACTTTCGGTTGCTGTAGCCGTCCCATCTGCAGCTGTTGCTTAAAGTCCCCAATGTGTGGCGCATTATGAAGTGCACAATATGGCAACAAAACCCCTGTACAATTGAAGACCTGCATAATGGATCAATGTGTGACAATTCAACTTGATAAACTCAACAAACTTGTGTCTTTGGTGCCCAAATGCTCAGAAAGTGTTATTAAAAGAAATGGTAATTTTACACCGTGGTAAACACTCGACTGTCCCAACTTTTGGGGCGTGTTGCAATTATCTGATTTAAAATGTATGTTTTTTTTTATATATTTATAATATTAAATTCATAAGGTAAAACATGACAATGTGTTGAAGTGCTTTCAATAAAGCACAGGGTGAATAGAATGTACAAATCACCCCTTTTTATTTTAATTAGCATGTTCCATGCTTTCAGAATTGGGATTGTATGTGGAAGTACGTATTATGCATTGATTAACATTTTAAACAACTGCTGAAAAAACAACTAGACTCTAATAAAATCTACTAGACATGGCACAATGGTCAAAGACTTCCATCGAGTGCATGTTTACATAGAAAACACTTGAAAATGGAGTACACAGGTGCAAAAACACATTTGGTGTACATAGCTCCTTAACGCTTAGCAGTGAAATTAAATAATGAGCCAAGTAGGACACGATAAAAAAAAAACGTTTATATTAATTCCAGTTAGGCATGTTACATTTGGAATACTATGTTCTAAATAGTGTGGTTGGTTTTAAATTTGTATCATTACATTTAAAAAAATTCAGTTCTCACAATTAGTTGCTGAAATTTTGGCCCATTCCTCCCGACAAAACTGGTGTAACTGTGTCAGGTTTGTAGGCCTCCTTGCTCGCACACGCTTTTTCAGTGCTGCTTACTATCGGATTGAGGTCAGGGCTTTGTGATGGCCACTCCGATACCTTGACTTTGTTGTCCTTAAGCCATTTTACCACATCTTTGGAGGTATGCTTGGGGTCATTGTCCATTTGGAAGACCCATTTGTGAACAAGCTTTAACTTCCTGGCTGATGTCTTGAGATGTTGCTTCAATATATCCACATAAATTTCCATCCTCATGATGCCATCTATTTGTGAAGTGCACCAGTCACTCCTGCAGCAAAGCACCCCCACAACATGATGCTGCCACCCCCATGCTTGGTTGGGATGGTGATCTTCGGCTTGCAAGTCATAAGGTAAATGGAACTATGGGAATTATGTTGTGACTAAACAAAATCCAAAATAAATCAAAACTGTGTTATTATATTTTAGCATCTTCAAAGTAGTCACCCTTTGCCTAGAATTTGCCAATTTACTCTTGACATTTTCTCAACCGAATTCTTGAGGCATCACCCTGGGCTGCTTTTTAAACTACCTTTTAAATTAGTAAATACTAATTTTAATCTACCAAACTAATTTAAAACATTTAAGCATACGCCTTCAGATCAGGTTTTTAAGATCATGAGAAACATTTTAGGCAAGGGACCCCACACTTTTGAACGGTAGTTTATAGATGCTATGTCGTACGATTTTAATGAATTAGGTCCAGCAAATGGATTAATTCATCAACCAGCTGTTAAGGCATTTCAAAGAAAGGATGACACTCAGATTTGAGGGTGAGACATGAACACTGGTTAACTGTGGAAGGGATCTTATTGCCATAAGTTACTGTCGTCATTCTCTTCCAAAGGGACTGTTTGCTACTCTTTATGCAATCCACCCTAGAAGAGATCTGTGAGTTCAGTCAAGCTGCAGTCTGAACTGTTTGGAAAAGACGGTGTCATGGGACACAACAGAGCAGGTTCTCTCATGTCACTGGCTTAAGTCCTTGGAACAATAGGTTTTTAACTGTTCAGTTAAGTTTGTGCAAGGATTACTAAATGCAATAATACTTGACTGGAACTGAAATGTATATGGGTGATTCTCACGAAAACTGTCAAGATAATGTCCTTGTCATATTTAACCCAAATCAATGAAAATGAAAATAATAATAATTAATTATTATTATTTACTGGACTTTGTATGACTTTGTTTACTGGACTTTGTATGACATTAAGTGATAAATGAAACTATTAATGGCACAATTTTTGAAGATATCCTCACTATGCAACATTTTTCACAAGTGCCTAAAACGTTTGCCCATTACTGTATATAATAAATAAAATCTCAAACAAATTTTCGGTTTGACCACCTTTGCCTTTAAAACAGCACCAATTCTCCTAGGTACACCTGGACACAGTGTTCTTGGTTGTTGGCAGATGGGATGTTCCAAGCGTGTTGGAGAATTCACAACAGTTATTCTATCTATTTAGGCTGTCTCAACTGCTTCTGTCTCCTTATGTAATCTCAGACTGACACACTGTTCAGAGGGGAGCTTTGTGGGGGAAATTACATCTGTTGCAGGGCTCCCTGTTCTTCTATTCTAATCTTTTCTATTTGCAAAAGTAATGTTTGGGAGTCTAACATTTATATTTCCTATTGACACACTAAAGCTGAAGATATAAATAACCATCTTAAGACAAAAGACCTTTGCACAGTATTGCATGTGTGTGTATATATATATATATATATATATATATTAGTGTTATCAAAAGTACCATCAAAAGTCCTTCGGTACAAAGCCTAAAATAAAAAGACTGACTGACTGACTCAAGCCTATTTAAGTGTGCCTCTGTTACTCCTTTTACACTGAAATGCAAAATTAATCAAATTAAAATTGTGATATGTCCTAAAGCGACTATTAAACCGTGAAAGGCTGCAATCTTAGTCTGTATTCGAGCTGCGTGCTATAAATGAATGTGTTAAGCAGATTGCTCATACACTAGAAACTCCATTGAGAATAATTTGTGTTGCATGAGATAACAGAGCATAGCACATATTGACTATATATTAACATATTTAAATCAAAGCATTTGTACTTTAACAATTACACTTTGCCATTTAGTGAAAGAAGCTGCAGCTACCATGAAACCACACATCAAAATAAAAGTATGATTCAAAATAAACGCTAGACACCAGGAATGTGAGACATTGCAACCGAAATATATTACAGTACAACAGTATAGTAAAATTAAATATTCACTGTACTAATTCACTGTACTTCTAATAATGATTAATAAATAATAATAAAAACTAAACAATATATCACAAGCAAGAGTGCTGTTGAAGTGAATAAAAGGTTGTTTAAAAAAAATGCAATGGTATGTTGAAAGGTAATTGTTTTATTTTTTTACTTGTGAAAATGTTTTAAAAGTTAAGAATTAATTTGATTAGACACATTTGTGATGATGAAATTCAATTAAACTTTACAACATGGTATTCTGGAAAAAAAAAAAATATTAAAAAAGGAAAAATAAAACAGATTTCAGTAGGGCCCTACTTAAAAACACTTGCATCCTTAATTGATAAACACTTGAAGGAAATATGCATTTCTTTTAATGTATTATTTACATTGAAATTTAACTTTAAATAGGCTAAAGGAGTGTTCATAGGCATTCTATTAGCATCGTTTTGGTGTGGTTTCAAAATGTCAAAAATCTTATTGGCCATAAAAATAGGCTTCATTTTCCAAAGGCAAAATATTTATTCTTATTTGTTTCTTTTGATTTCAGAATAAAATAGGACCATGACATTTTCTTGACAGATTTTGTGATTATCACCCAAATGTTCAATGTAAATGTCAAGCATACCAGGTATCCAAATGCCATTATGACATCATCAGTGACTATCAGCGCAAATCAAAGGGAGTTTAAAAATGTAATCTTACATTTCCAAGAAGTATAATGTTTATAAAAGCAAATACAAACTGGCAGTTTTATCAAACTATAAGTCAAGAAAAAGGTACTAATATCAAATAACCTGACATTCCAGTTCATTTGTCACACTGGAAATGGAAGGTCAAGTCTGGTGCTTTGCATTATGAGACACAGTATTTCACCCAGTGTGCTCTCTTACATACTTACAAAGTGAGTAACAGATGTTCTAAACTCATTACCAAAAAAACAACATTGGTATTGGATCGGTCGATACTGAGAGTTCAGGTATCGGAATCGGGAGAGATAAAATAGTATCGGTGTGCATTACTACTTAAAAATAATCCATACAAATCCAGTGGTAACTTAACTCCTTTTCCACTATAAATCTTGACATCAGCAGTCTCCTTGGCGATCATGATTTCAAGCTTGATAGCATTTCATAGCGCCATCTAACGCTCTGCACATAGGAAGTGTAAAAAATCATGATCGTGCAAAGAGACTGCAATGACAAGATGTACAGTGAAAAAGGAGTAACATTTTTGGTCAGTTATCACCCAAAACCAATTGGATCACTTACGAAGATATGGATTAATCCACTGGAGTCATATAGATTAGTTTTATGCAGCCTTTATGTGCTTTTTGGAGCTTTAAAGTTTCAGTCACCATTCACTTACATTGTAAGGACTTACAGAGCTGACGTATTCATTAAAACAAATCTTAATTTGTGTTCTGCAGAAAAAAGAAAGTCATGCACATCTGGGATGGCATTAGGGTGAGTAAATAATGAGAATTTTCCATTTTTGGGTGAACTATCCCTTTAAAACAGTCTGCGCAAATACACCTAAATGCCACTTCAGATGCAGCTTCTGCACCACCTTTGCACTGTAAAGATGACTTAAGATGCAGCTCACTGTGTTTTGAGATAGCTTGGTGTGATATACGTTACCTTCCATTGTGTTCAACTAATTGCAGTCGGACTGGAGTGGAAGTTTTCACGCCTGTCGGCGCTTGTTTTTGTCCATTGTCTGGAGTCGCTGCTTCCTGTGGCAGATGTCCTGTTTGGATCGGACGGTTTCCATTCTGCAGTGAATTCCCTGTTGAGGAGTCCTCCGATATTTCTTCTCCAGCATGAACCGATGATAATGATGATAAAGGGCTACCTATATTTCTATTGTCCAGCGTCTCGGATGTCCGATTTGGTGTGTCTGATTCGAGATTACTTCTGTTGGAGTTCATTTCACTCGAGTCTCTCTGGTTTGAGACTTCTTCAGACAATGTCACATCTGTGGCCATGATCGATCACGTCAGTTGGAGCGATTTTATGTTCGATCAGCACAAGTACATAAGCAAAGCAATCCTTTAGCACGAAAAACAACCTTCAGCTACACAAACAGTCCAAACTTCACATAGTCTGGGAGACCTCTGATTTGTATTTACACTTATATAAATAAGATACGTTTTAAAAAATAAGATAATTGATGTGGCGAGTATGTAGGTTGTTACGTGCCCCTTTAAGTAATGTTCCCTATAGATGTGAGTGTTTAGTGGGCCAGCAGTGCGCAGTCAGTCGCTTTTCCTCTTCTGCTTCCTTCCTAAAGCTCGACTGCTGTTAGACACAAAGATGTAATGGTGAGCATTAAGAGTCGATCATTTCAAAGCCGATATAAATAAGACTTCAAACGGCCGATAACGGTCTACAGGACAGTTATTAAAGCTGACAAACTCCACTAACCCATCTCAACTTCTTTTAGAAGTGTTAAAGTGAGGTGAAGTGAAGTGTAACTCAGTAATACGCGTAACACCCGGTCGGAAGTTTTAACATTTTCAAAATAAAAGTATCACAGTCTCTTTATGAAAAGTAACGGATGAGTTCAGAATCTCAAACAGTGGCTGTTTGATCGCATGGAACAATACAGAATTAACTGTTACGGATTTAAAAATAATATTACATTAAATTTGTCTGATTTATTATAATTTATTTCGAAAATATGAAATGGGTGTTTTCTTATGATTTTAATGTTTCACTGGGTTTAATTTCATTGCATGTCACCCGGAAAAATTGTCTTTGTGTTGAATTAAACAACACGCCTGTCAGTCAGTATGATAATGATCAGTATTGGGTGTAGTCTTACAGATTACAAAGTAATATGTTAATGTAATCTAATCACTTTTAGTAAAACAAATAGGCTGAACATTACATTCTAATTTCTTGTAATCAGATTACATTAACTGACTTTCAATTAAAAAGATAGTTCACCCAACATAAGACTCCAGTGTTTGAAGTATATCTTCAGAAGTGATGTGATGGATGTGGATGAGAAACAGATCAATATTAAATTCCTTTTTTGCTATAAATTCTCCTCCCTGCCCAGTAGGTGGCGATATGCAGGAAGAACGTGAATAGCTAAAAAGAAAGAAGTGGAGATTTACAGTGAAAAAAGACTATATTCACTTGCATGGTATGGACCTACAGATCTTAGATATTCTTCTTAAAATCTTAATTTGTGTTCTGCAGTTGAAAGAAAGTCAAACACATCTGGGATGATATGAGGGTGAGTAAATTATGAGAGAATTTTCATTTTTGGGTGAACTTACACTAGCAGCCAAAGGTTTGGAGTAATGTAGATTTTGCTCTAATGGGAAGAAATTGGTACTTTTATTCACCAACGTGGCATTCCGCTAATCACAATGTATAGTCAGGACATTAATAATGTGAAAAATTACTATTAAAATGTGAAGAAAACAAAAAACTACTTCAAAGAGTTCTCATTAAAAAATCCTCCACATGCAGCAATGACAGCTTTACAGATCCTTAGCATTCTAGTTGTCAGTTTGTCCAGATACTCAGGTGACACACACTTCCCGTAGCACTTGTTGGGCACTTCTCACACACCTTACAGTCTAGCTGATCCCACAAAAGCTCAATGGGATTAAGATCCATAACACTCTTTTCCAATTATCTGTTGTCCAATGTCTGTGTTTCTTTGCCCACTCTAACCTTTTATTTTAGTTTTTCCATTTCAAAAGTGGCTTTTTCTTTTAAATTCTTCCCATAAGGTCTGCACCCCTGAGTCTTCTCTTTACTGTTGTAAATTAAACTGTTGTTGAGCGGGTAGAATTCAATGAAGAATTCTGTCAGCGGAGGACATGTGAGGTGTCTATTTCTCAAACTAGAGACTCTGATGAACTTATCCTCTTGTTTAGTTGTACATCTGTCCTTCCACATCTCTTTCTGTCCTTGTTAGAGCCAGTTCTCCTTTATCTTTGAAGACTGTACTGTACACCTTTGTATGAAATCTTCAGTTTATTTGGCAATTTCAAGCATTGTATAGCCTTCATTCCTCAGAACATGATTGACTGATGAGTTTCTATAGAAAGCTGTTTCTTTTTTGCCATTTTTGACCTAATATTGACCATAAGACATGTCAGTCTATTGCATACTGTAACAACTCAAAAACAAACAAAGACAACGTTAAGCTTCATTTAACGAACCAAATAGCTTTCAACTGTGTTTGATATAATGGCAAGTGATTTTCTAGTACCACATTTGCAATTTATCATGATTACGCAAGGATAAGGTGTTGGAGTGATGGCTGCTGGAAATGAGGCCTGTTTAGATTTGATGTTGTGATGTTGCTGTTTTTTACATCAGTAATGTCCTGACTATACTTTGTGATCAGTTGAATGCCACTTTGGTGAATTAAAATACCATTTTCCTTCCAAAACATCCAAATCTGTACATCATTCCAAACTTTTGGCTGCCAGTTAATTTAGCTAATTTTAAGTGCATGACTTTGGTTACGCATAATTCTAAAATAATATTAAGTAGAATGCATTCAAAACATTGATTATTTGCATTCGTCTGTTCATATTATAAAATTAATTGAGCGGAAAAACTAATTTTTCTGTAAAACAAAAGTGTTAGAGGAAGTAACTTAAAAGTAAAGTAATTGGTAAGGTGATTTCTCTTTTGATGAAGTAATTAGTTAAGTAATCTAGATTTTAGAGAAGTGTTTAGTGATCTGTAGTGGATACTTTTTAAGTAACCAACACAACACTGATTATGATAACGACCTCATCAGTGACTATCAGTGCAAGGACATTTTTTTTTTTTTACGTTATTCATACATTTCCAAAAGAGTATGGAACTTTTATAAAAGAAATAATAACAAAAACAAATCCTCAGTACATGGCAGAATTGTGTACATAAAAAAAAGTTAAAAATTAGACTATTTTTAAGATGTATGCATTTTAATTTTATAGCAAAATCCCTTTAAATTGAATTGTGTAATCTTAAATTATTAAATTGGAAAAAAATTGTTTTTACTAAATATTACTGGAATTTGAAATATTATCATGAAATTGAAATGCGTAAATCTCAAAATGATTATTATTTTGTGTGTGTGTGTGTGTGTGTGTGTGTGTGTGTGTAAAAACAATGTTTGAGTTATCCTCTCTAGAAAACAAGATCAATTACATCATAATAGTTTTGCATCATATCATAATTTGTCAGTCTGATCAATTACGCGTGAAGAAACAGATAGACCTTTAAAAGCTCATCATTCTCATTACTTTCTGCTAGTTTGTCTCTTTTCCAGACTGTCTAAAAATGATATCGGTGTTGTGGAGGTCATCGATGAAAGAATTGTACACTAGATGGCGACAGAACATGTCTGTTGTTCATCTTTGAAAACATGGACCTCTCTTATGACTGGAGACAAGACATCAGTGTGACAATTCAAATCATAATTTATTAGAATAGCATATTAAAACAATCTTGCAAGATTACATTTGATATATTTTATTGTATTAGTTTATTTTTAATTATTAATTTACATGATGGGTCAGTTTATCTTCACAGTGAACTGATCATTTTTGATAGCAAATCCAAAATAAAAAATAAAAATGGGCACTATTTATTATTTGCAAATACACTGTATTGTCTGTACTGAGCTGATCATTCTTAAATGAAGGTCAGTGATGGGTTTGCTATATGCAGAATCTTAGTCTTCTAAAGATATGTCTTTAAATTGTAGTATTTAGTATTCAATTCCCAACAGAGACGCTTGATGTTGACAATATCACATTTTAAGCAATAATAAAAGATTTAAATCTTTAGCTGTTTGTTTTTCTCTCTGTAATTTCTATTAGTTGACTGGCAGTAAGTTTTCAAATTTTGTGCAAACGTAGCATATAAAATGAAATCTCTTAAAATGTAGATTTCTTTACAGATTTTTCAGTCATAAACAAAACCCTTAAAACAAAAGAGAGAGTAATACATAATACAATATGCAGCATCTCAGGGTACACCACGTTTATTTGGGAATCTATAGCGTGTAGATACAGCTTTTTATTTATTTATATTTTAGTGTTTTTTTATTATTTCAAAATATGTTTGTAAAGGACACTACAAGGAGTTTTATCCCAAGTCAAGATATCTAAAAAAATCAAGAAAATGGCAAAAATGTGCATGTTCAAAATGAGTAATTAGTGTGAGGACAATTACAAATGCATTTAAATGTACATTTATGAATCCCTTTATTAAAAAAAATACATATGTAAATCAATTATAAATAATTTAAAATTGTATATGAGCATAATTATTTTAGTTTTGTTTTTAAACAATATAAAAAGTGAGATAAAACAATCAATATTCCCCCAGGATGTTATACATATAATGATGAAGTCCATGATTTATTGGTCTTGTCTTATTATCAAATGAGGTTACTTCATGCTGCATGATGAGGACGAGCAATTAGTGTATGCAAATGAGAGAGGACTCTGAGCTTTCACTAATTTTGTGACAGAACAAAGAAAAATGTACTGAGGTTACTGAAGCCCTGTATCGAATAAAAGGCTAAATAATATACATTCTTATCATGGATCACATTAGTACACAAGAAATGTGGCTATATCATACAAATGTTTGCATGTTGCACAGATCTTTAATGCAGCATCAGAGTAAGACAGATTTTTTAGTTTATCTAGAGATGACTGTTTTAATGTCTTGATTGCTTCTGGCTATGCAAGACTCCCTGATAAATCTGAATGCTGCCCCGTAAAACCACAGACATCTCAACTGTGTGCACAGGATCATTGAGTATAATCACTAATTAACAAGCTGCTATTTGCTCTGTCTGATCGGACAGCGTCATTAAGTAACTGATAATCCCAGAATATTCAAAGTTTACAGTACCTTTTGCTTTCTGCTTGCAGAGATGTTTGCAGAGGCTTCGTTAAGGCGTTATTCACAAATAAAGACCAGATGCCGACTTTGATGTTAGAAAGTTTGCACAAATGTGTGTATCCGGACCATCAGAAATGTCCTAGACATGTGATGATTGGCCTAACATTTCTCATTAACTAGAGCAAATATGGTTAGGACATAAAATAGGTTTTAAGATGTTGCAAACAAGATGCTTTCTTTCTGTGTACTTTGTCTTCTTTCTTATTTTCCTTTATTTTGTTGCTTTGATGTGGGAAAAATAAGAATTTGTCTTATTTTCTCCCATACTTTTAATCTATATCTTGCAGGGCATAGATAGTCAGATATATAAAACACATATGCATAAAATTATTATTATTATTAACTTACAAGTATTATATATATATATATATATATATATATATATATATATATATATATATATATATATATATATATATTTCTCAGAGGTCCTTAGAAGACAAAAATGTCTGTGTCAAAATACTGCCATAATAATATAATATATTAATATTATTTTCCACTTTCAAGAGTGAATTTTTTAACCAACATCAGTCCTGATCATAACTACCAAATATTAATTAATTTTCAGGAGTTTAACCCTTTTAATTGTCAGTTTGTTTATATCATGCCACTGCTATATATATATATATATATATATATATATATAGCAGTGGCATGCTTTTTTTTTTTTTTTTAGATTCTCACAGTCTGTGATATAACAACATTGATTTTGATGCATTGTTATTTTTTGTGCAGTGTCAGATAAAAACAAAACAAAAAAACAGTACCTTAGAAAACAAAAATGTCTGCATCAAAATACTGCCATAAAAAATATTATATATGAATATTATTTTTCACTTTCGCTGATTTAGATTTTTTTAATCAACATCAGTCCTGATCATAACTACCAAATATTCATTCATTTTCAGGATTTTTTCCCCTTTAAATGCCAGATTGTTTACATAATGCCACTGTTGTTTTTTACACACACACACACACACACACACACACACACACACACACACACACACACACACACACACACACACACACACATACACACACACACACACACACACACACACACACACACACACACAAACAAACAAACACACATGCACACACTCTGACATCCATACAAACACACCCACACAATTTTAGCTGCATCATTTATTGAATTGGCCTGCAGTGCTGTATAATATAGGAAATTATAATTATTATAATAGAAAATAGGAAAAAAGCATGTATTTGCTCCATAGGCTAAACATGGGAAAAATTTCCGCCATCTGGTGGAAAATATTGAACATTTAAAATTTGAAGCCAGGGCTCCGAAATGAAAGCATAATATTATAGAATTAATGATTTTATGCTTTAATGGCACTAGGATCAACTATTGCTGCTAATAATGGGTTTCAATGGGGACATTTTTGTCCTGAAAGTTGAAAAACTATATTTTGCACACAATGTATTATAGATGTATTATAGGAACTGAGGTTGAAATATAAAAATTATCCAAATAATACACACCTTTGGCAAAATGTATGCCTAAATGTCCCAAAGGTCAAACAAGGGTTAAAATAAATGTGGTACATTAATGAGCTGTCAAGCAACAAATAAGGTAATAGTGTTTGGTAATGTTTTTAATTAATGAAAGTTAATTATATATAGATTGTAAAATTATATAGAATGAGCATATTTTAGTGTAGTAACTCATCTGCATGCAAGCAAATCAATATTTCAATGTTCTTCCCATTTGCTCTAATGAATTTGACCCTTTTAACATCATTTGTTAGCATGTTATTTAATTGAGGCTGTTGCTTTAACACTTTCAACTTTTACAGACTAGGGAACCCTATACAAACTATATGCTACAGTAGTACATATTATTCATTGTCCTTGGGTTTGTAAAAGTTGAAAGTCTTAAAGCAACAGCCTCAATTAAATAACATGCTAACAAATGATGTTAAAAGGGTCAAATTCATTGGAGAAAATGGGGGGAACAATGCAATATTGATTTGCTTTCATGTAGTTACTACACTAAAATATGCTCATTCTTCACAAATGATGCTCTACCCCAGGAAAATGTCTCCTCTCCTCAAACATTTGGAAAGTGTGTGATCAGGAGTGAGGTTGAGAAACACAGGCAAAACCGATGTGTTTTCAATGGGATTTGATTCAGTTGACTGAAGTATTGGATCCTTTTTCTCTCATTTAGTGTTGTGAATGTTTCAGAAGCAAACTTTCTTTTCCTGAGTTGGGGCACAAGTTCCACGCCGATGTTTGATGTTGTTCTGTTGTGGAGCGCAGCAAGATGAAGTGACTTCTTAATTTATGAGGACATAACAAGGAAGCTATTAAGCAAACATATTTCCCTGCTTCAGCTGGCATGAAAGAGCCACTCAGGGCGAGAAAGCCAGCGCTTCGGTTTTTAAAAAGATAATTGCCTAAATGTTTACTCAAAGCAAGAGTTTAAATTGCACTAATGGTTGCACTAACAAAGCATCATTCAGCCTGCAAATTTAACCGGCTGTTAAAGATGGCCACATTATTCTATTTAAAGGTAACAAAAGAAATAAAAAAAAGGCCCTTTTTCTCTTTTCAATGTAATACCAAGAGGCTATAACCAATTTAGGCAATAATGTCGCAGGATAGAATATCCAATTTTCACAAGTGGGGCAGTGGGAAGTATTTAGGCTAGTTGAAGTGCATGTCTTAATGAGAAAAGACAAAAAAGAATTCATTTGAACATGATTTATGCAGTCTGTTTCTAGGAGCACATGAATAATTATTTATGATTGCTGAGCCTAGGAATGAGGCATGGAGAAAGATATGGAGAAGAGAAACTGGTAAAACATTTAAAAGAAGTTAAATGAATATTTAAGGGACAATGAAATATTTAGGGAAACAAATGAGAAAAACATTTAAAACAGCATGATAAATAATAGTGGGAGTTGTAGGAGAAAGTGCACATGATTGCCATAAGGCTTAAAATATTCGTGCCACGCTCGCACTGGTGACTGATCCCGGCCTTGACGATTTGTTTTCCATATGCTGGTCGTTACAGGGACACGGTCAGTATGCGGCTTAGCAAGCATGGGCTGGCACATTTCAGGGAATGTTAGCTTTTTTAAGAGTGGTTTGGATGGATGCCACGGGCAAGTCAGAATTTAATGCTGCGACTGGTCCGGTACAAGTGGAGGGCAGGACGTTGGCACTGACGAGAAGGAGAGATGACGTTTTATGCCAGAGGACAAATATAAACTCAGAACAGTGTCTATTTACTGGTGTGACTCTTTTCAATAACTTTGATAGAAACAATATGTGGCATATGTTTTCTATACATTGTTCTCTACCTTTTCTCTATTTTGAGACTGTTCAATGTGACAGCAAGCAGATTGTTCATATAGATTGGTCCTGTGTTCAAGATATCATTTTCTGGCAACAGTCATCAGCCTCTTGTTTCATTTCATTTTCCAGATCTGAAAATAATTAAATCAGTAAACAAATAATTAATTGAGTCAATGAGAACAATTAGTTTAAAGACGCCTTTGAGAATTGGCCGTGCATAGTGAATTGGTTAATTATCATACTACAAAATAATTGAGTGGAGGAGCTCTATGGTTGTGTGTGTCTGTATGTGCGTGCGTGCATGTAAAATGACTATGCAAGTGATTTGTGTAGCAACATTAGTAGCTTTGAGAATTTAAGAGAAGATTTTAGTTTTAATATTAAACTGGATCCCCATTTTATACTTGGGTAGTTGATGCACAACATTTTTTTAAAAATATCAAGATTTTAGGTTATCTTAGAGTTTTTAACCATTTTCAAATACCATTTTGCATTCACTATTTCATTTTACTATTAATATTCACAGTATATAATATTTCATTACTATTCCTAGTTCAATGGTCCTTTGGTGGGACAAATGTATTTTGAAAAGTACAAATATTCCAGGTACTATCAATTAAAGGAATATTCCGAGTTAAGCTCAACTGAAAGTGTTTGCAGCATAATGTTAATTACCACAAAAATAAATTTCGACTCATCCATCCTTTTGTTTAAAAAAAGAAAAAGTTGAGCACTTCCAATGGAATTGAATGGGAATTTGAAGCTTATTATTTTATAAAAGCGCTTACTTTTATATTTCTGTTAAATCTTGTGTGGTATTTGGACTGTGAAGTTGTTTAAATTGTCGTTTTACAGGATTACAAGGTTTACGGTATTACGTCATCATGGCTTAATGTCGTCAATTACATTGTCAATTTGTAAAACTGGAGAGAACTTAAAGGATAAAACACAGAAAATGTTAGTAAGCAATTTCATCCAGGGACTTAAAATGGTTCACGGAATGAAAACGCTAATTTATTTTGCCAAAAAATAAAACTTATTTGCAATTGTTTCGGAGTGAAAACGTAATTTTTAAATGTTACTAACCGGTTATAACCGGTTAATTTTGTTCCAATAATATTTAATGAACTAAAGGCCAAAGGGTTTATCACAGTACATTTTTGGAACTACACCACTTGTTTGCCGAATAAATTCAACATGCTTTGATCCTGAAGGAAACTGCTGCATCACATATTTCTTTGCCTAATTGTGGATGATCATTCACTGAATGAAGACCTTTTTAATAACCATGTATAATTACTACATATACAGTACATGCATGGTTAATCCAGATATAAGGAAAACGTTATTAGAGGTAAAAAATAAATTTCTCAGTTGTTTCCATGTCTTCACTGAATTATTGTTAGATATGATGCATTAATACAGATTTGATGCTGCTGGTTTTGACTCAGAAGCAGATCTGTAAATAAAATTATACTGAACTGTTACTTAACTGCTTGTTATGATTTCTATGCTGATAAATCCACTACACAGGAAAAAATATAGCTTATTTTTGCTTATTTTGGGAGGCGAGTGGCTGACTACCACGCCTGGAGTCGAGAGTATGAATCCAGGGCGTGCTGAGTCATTCCAGCCAGGTCTCCTAAGCAACCAAATTGGCCCGGTTGCTAGGGAGGGTAGAGTCACATGTGGTAACCTCCTCGTGGTCGCTATAAAGTGGTTCGCTCTCGGTGGGGCACGTGGTGAGATGTGCATGGATGCTGCGGAGAATAGCATGAGGCCTCCACATGTGCTATGACTCCATGGTAACGCGGTCAACAAACCATGTGGTAAAATGCGCGGATTGACAGTCTCAGACGCGGAGCAACTGAGATTCATCTTCCGCCACCCGGATTGAGGCGAGTCATTACGCCACCACGAGGATTTAGAGCGCATTGGGAATTAGTCATTCCAAATTGAGGAGAAAACCATTTCATTTTTAGTCCCTGATTTCAAGTGCCTCGCTTTTGTTTTGTTTTTTGTTGCTTTTTTAAAAATTTAATTTTGTGATAATGAACATTATGCCACAAATGCTGTCAATAGAGATTGACTTGTATTGAACCTGGCATGTTTCTTTAATATGAGGTCATAAAATTGCATGCATAATAAGTGTAAAATTAACAAAACACGGTTTCAAAACAGTTTAAGATTGTAAATCAAGAGTATTACATGTCAACTGCCCCCTGATTAGTTATTCTTTCATAGCCATTTATTGGTCTTCTAGAAGCTGAAAATGATTCTTCTCTTTCTCAGGTCATCATTCTCAAGACCTGGATTGATTTTTTTATTTTCTCTAATCATTGCATGTAACACCGCTGTCCTGCACTGACCCATGATACAAGTAATGCAATGACACCTATGTTAAACTCTATTATAATGGGTACTGAAGGTTGTGACACAAATCGCGCTGACCTATATAGGCTGTACATCAGTTTGTGTCTCTGTGCTGACAGTGTGCTGTATCTGGGGGCCTGAACTGCCGGTGGGGCCACAAGGCAGAATGATCGGAGCCAATGCCTTAACCCTGTCCGCTGTCAGAGATCATTGCCCCTGTGACTGATGTGTGGGGCTGCCCGAGTGAGCGCCGGGTGGGTGCCTCTTTCCCATGAGGAGAGCAGCCATGGCCCTTCACATGCTGTTAGTTTGCTCATTGCTTATGTGGGGCCTGTTAGTGTGCAAACGCCTTGGCTCATTCTCCGTCCTTATTTCTGGTATCATCCATCTTCTATGCCTAGCTAAGGCAGTTGGATGCTGTGCTTGAATTAATCAAAGAATATATATATAATATTGTATTCAATATGTTGTCACTTAATAAAACATAAAAAAAAAAAAAAAATTTTTTTTTTTAGTTTTGTGGCATTTAATCCATGTTTAGTGTGTTGATTCCATCTAAATGCTGGTGCACTCCTTACAGTCTTTATCTTATTTATGTATACATCTGTGTTGGTTTATATGTATTTATTTGTATTGTTTTTACATTGTTATATACTTTTATTTATTTTATTCTTTACATTGTCTTTATGACTCAGTGATTGTATTCATACATTGTTGGATCTGTGTAATTTTGTACATATTATTGAACATTTATATTGAACCTACTTATATTGATTTTTCAATAAAAAAATCCACAGTTTTAGTAAAAATAAATGCAGCCTCCACAGTATTAGCACAGCAGCAGGGTGGGGGAGTATCGGAATACATGTAACTGGATTACGTATTTAAAATACAAAATTTAAGTAACTGTATCCCACTACAGTTACAATTTAAATAATTGGTAATTAGAATACAGTTACATTCAAAAAGTATTTTGATTACTGAAGAGATTACTTTGCATTTTATTGTCAACTGAATTTAATATTTAGTCTTTTCAGTTGGAAAACATTTATACATATAAATGATGCGATCCAAAGTGCATTTGAACAGCGGTGAAACACTTTCTTATGATGTGTTACATTCATACAAGCAGACAGAGAAGTACGTTTGAAGGAAGTTTGGAGCAGAAGAAATAGAAATAAACCTTGTGTAAATTGTCAGCTTTACGCTAAGCTAAAATGCTATTTCTAGCCATTTTACATACACGTTACCAGACACGATCATATATCATATATTTTTATCATGAAAATTCACGTTAGGTCATAATTTCTTTTTTTCTAGAAAGACCTTTGATATTAGGGCAAAAATCTTATTCTTTATAATATTTTTTGTATTGTTTTCCTGTAAAAAGATCTAAAAATCCTTAAAACAAGATCACTTTGATTGATGGGGGGTTCAAACGCCTCACTCCCCTATGGAACTTAATGACTAGATTGTGTTTCCCTATCGACAAACCAGCCTCCAGAGCATGATATGCTGAGATAGTTGCTACATAAACCTTGAGCGTTGACAGGGTAAGACCAGTGTCCAGCCGCTCTTGAAAGAATGTCAAAATCTTAGCTATAGGGCAATTCACCGGGTCTTTACCATATGAAGAGCACCAATTTGCAAACACGTACCATTTACGTGCAAAGAGGCATCTTGTGGATGGTGCTCTTGCCTGTTAAAATGGTGTTAATTCATGATTTTCTGTAAAGCTGCTTTGAAACAATGTGTTGTGAAAGGCACTATACAAATAAATATGACTTGACATGACTAAGCCAATTCTGGCTCGTCCGATGTGCTCCGTTCAGTGGCCACACACTTAGGTTCCACAGATCTGGCAGGGGATGCCAAATCGTTCCTTGTACGTGAGAGAGAAGGTCTCTCCTCAGTGGTATTTCCCATGGAGGGCTGTCTAGTATTTCTATCATCTCCAGAAACCAGGACTGATTGGGCCATTTAGGCACAACTAACAGAACTGTTACCATGTCCTCTCAGACTTTGCTGATGACAGAGTGAAAGCGGCGCACCGGGGGAAATGCATACTTGTCCAGAGGTGCTTGGGACATGGAGTACCAGTGGGCATTCTCTGCAGTGGCGAATATGTCTACTTTCACTTTGCAGAATATTTCCTAAATCCTCATCACTTTCTGAGGATGAACCCTCCATTCCCCAGGTAATGCTCCCTGGTGTGACAACAAATCCGTTCCGAAATTCAGACGGCCCGGGACATGTGTCGCACGCAATGAGAGGAGATGAAGCCCACTCAATTGGAGGAGGCATTGTTTCATGCTCATTAATTGAGGTGATTAGAGTCCGCCCTGGCTATTTATGTACTCCACTTCTGTTGTGTTGTCCGAATGAATAAGAATGAGGCGATTCACAATGTCAATATGAAAGGCTCTCGAAGCTAGAAAGACAGCCAGTAGTTCTAGGCAGTTGATGTGCCACGCACATCGTATAACTGTGTTCGATCGTTTTTAACCCCCAGTCTGACATGCCTGTGAAGGCTCCCCACTTGGGACAACAGGCTTATTGATTTGCTCACTATAGGAGATAGAGCGCTGCTCACCATAGGGAAGCGGTTGAGCATAATGTATGATACGTGAAGAGGAAATGGCCCTTTTTCATAGAATGCGTAAGGGTCCTGTGTTTGTACAATGGGCACTTTTTTGTCTTTTGTGAGAACAATCTTTGTTTGAGTTATACACACAGAAGCAACATTTTTGATGAATGTCCTGTTCCCGATGAACAGTATTGAGGAAGAGGGGAGACACTGTGTGCCTCAAATCGAGCCTTCTTTGGCTCTGGGCCATGAATAACGGCGAGCTCTGGGCTCCTCTTCACAGGGCTGGGCATGTCAGGAATGCGCCTTTTCCTGCGACATGCATCTCCGTGAGATTTAACCAAATATGCTGGTCCAGAACCACCAGGCTGCTCATCGCTTTGCTGAAGGCCTGAGCAGTAGCTTTCGAGGCTCACAGCACCAAATCTGTAGCGGTGCGGAGCTCTTTGAACAGCTCTGGATTTGGGCCTTGCTCATCCATTTGTTTAATGATCTTAGCTTGAAAAACCTGGAGCACCAACATGTTGTGGAATGCTGAACAAGCTTGGCCCGTTGTATAAGCTCTTCCAGCCAGTGCGGACGTCAGTCGACAAGGCTTGGAGGGGTGGGCTGGGCTGGATTTGAATCCGATGGTAATATTATGGCAGAGGTAAGTTGTGACTGCCTGTTCCACCGGGGGAAGCTTTGAGTAGCCTTTTTCCTCACGTGGTCCACTTTAGTGAGGATGGTAACACCCCGACCTGAATGTGCAAAGAGTAAGGTTCACGCCAAGTATTTGTGAGATCGATGTGGACCTCAGGGAAGAATAGTACGCTCCTCCGGACCACGGTCTGTTGACGACGGCTGGTTTTCAAAAATCATTCATCCAGGTGAGTATTTTCTGGCTGTTCTAAAGGGGACCACTCAAGACTGAGCTTTTCAACAGCTCTTGCGAGCACATGGAGAAGCTACTTATCCATGGCGTGTACACAATCTTCACCATCGTTGGGAAAAGGGGTGACAAAATCACCTTGAAAATAAAACCACTTGCCAGAAACTGCGAGTGACATAGCATGATCCCCATCATCAGAGCCACCAAACGTAATGAGCCGTGCGCTCCAATAGAGGGCTGGATATCATCACGTGCATATTGCACAGACGAGGATGTTAGATCGGAAGTTTGGTGGGCTAGCTGGGCTTGCGCTGGCACAAGATCCTCCTCTAATTCTTCCAGCTCAACCTCATTGCCCTGCCGTGCCTCCTCATGTGGTCCCTCAGGACTTAAAAAAGAAGAGGCGGGTGGGAGGGCACGAGTGGCTGGATCTTCCCTCAGAACAAGGTCGATCCTAGAGCGCAACGTCCAGAGATTCATGCCCTCGCAGTGAGAGCAGTCTGTCTCTATGAGAGCTGCTTGTGCGGCCTGAGTTATGTGCATTAATTGGCAAATTACTAATAATAATGAGTAGGCCCAGGCAGTGAACACAGCTCTCGTGCTCATCAGGTGGCGGGATGTGCAGTTCACATAGGGAACATGCAAATTAATCTTTAGTTAATATTTTATATATATATATAAAATGCATGGTGGTGCTGGATGGCAGGGGCAGACTAAAGACACTATGCAAAAGGCGTGGGCATTGTTGATATGGCTTCGAGATACTTCCCCAACAGTGGATTGAAAATAAATAACCAAATAGTCACTATAAGTACATTTTCAAATTCATTTATAGGGCTGTCCATAGTATTATAAGTCATTGTATGGGTGTTGGGATTCTAGGCATAATTATGTAGATCAATCTGAACTAGACTTTCTCTTTATCAGCTGCCTTTTTATACTGGCTGGATAGATTGGAGATGTCAGGTTCTCTGACACCTGTAATTGATTTGCTTTTGTGCTAAAATTAGATCTTAGTGTCTGTATGATGAGGTGTTTTGCCTTTGTCAAGAATGATTATATATTATTATAATCAAATAGTTGTGTTACAATAGAACATTTAATCGGTTATGGAACTATACTTGTCTGATATGTGATATTACATGTATGCACTAATTCAGTTGAAGTTAAGCTCCTCTTGCTGTACTGATTTTTTGAAAAGGTTTGGCTTTTCGAAAGTAATTCCTTCAGGTTTCTACCTACTGATTACATCAGCACATTGAGAGATGACAATAATAAGGCATGTGAGACGAACATACCTTATAGGTGATTGTACATCATAAAAAAAAAAATCAAAATCAAAAGTATTATTCTACTATCACTATTTCTTTCTGTTTATAAATTAGAGTGCACATTTAATTATGTTTAGAGAAAGTTGTTCTATGGTGGCCTCAGAGGTTCAAATGAGTGTCATGACCCAGATTATTCCTCTTGCTATGACACTGAAATAATATAAGGTGAATCTTAATTTACAGCCCAGGCAGGATATAAACCTTAAGTCAGATTTTACTAGGAGAAGCGTGGCGGTGTAGTATTTCAGACGAGCTCATAAAGCAGGATAATAGTAGTTTTTGCCTCTTAAAGGTGATAGATAGGTGACCTGGCTGCATTGTTACAAAACTAACGACTGAACCTTTCTAAAAATTTAATTTCATGGATTTAGTGATTTTAAAATGCACTTTTTAATTCTTCCATTAACGGCCGCATTATTAAAGTTCCTGTCCCTGTGACCTGTGGGATCATTTCCTATGATAATTCTAATTTAAACCTTGAAATATAGTTGAAGTATTTCAAAAAACATATAACAATTATTTTTTTTCAAAAAACATATAAGAAATAATTAAGATGTTGCACTATTTCTAGGTCACAAATCTATGACATTACTCTTTTTTTTATACTAAAGGCCAGATTTCCTTGCTTTAAAGAGATAGTTCATCCAAAAATGAAAATCCACTCATCATTTACTCGCCCCCGTGCCATCCCAGATGTGTATTACCTTTTTTCTTCTGCTGAACACAAACAAAGAATATTTAATCTCTGTAGGTCCATATAATTCAAGCCAATGGTGACTAAAACTTTTAATCTCCATATTTCACATAAAGGCAGCATAAAAGTAATCCATAAGACTCCAGTGGTTAAATCTTTAGAAGTGATATAATGGGTGTGGGAGAGAAACAGATAAATATTTAAGTCCTTTATTTACTATCAATCTCTATTTTCACTTCTACATCCTTCTTTTGTCTTTGGAAATTTGCATTCTTTGTGCATATCGCCACCTACTGGGCAGGGAGGAAAATGTATAGTAAAAATGGACTGAAATATTGATCTATTTTTCACCCACACCAACCATATCACTTCTGAAAAAATGTACTTAACCACCGAAAATTCAATTGCATTGTGAGGACTTAGAGAGATAATTGTTTCTTCTAAAAATCTGCATTTGTGTTCTGCTGAAGAAAGTCAGTTATACACATCTGGGATGGCATGAGGGTTTTCATTTTCTTTAATTGAAGCACACAAGATGCTATTTGGAAATTAACGTTTTACAATTAACATTTTCACTCAAATTGTTACGTTGACTGTATAATGAAGTGTATAATATATTTATTATTATAACTTAAAAAAAAAAAAATAATAATAATTGAGAAGATTTTTCTCAAGTGGACTGACTCTTAAGTCCCAAGACTTTATGCCCAACTGTATTAATTTACCACATAAAGTCACACCTATTTTTAATTTTATATGCAGACTTTTGCAAAAATATGTACTTTAGGGCAGGGTTGCACCAGCTGTGCGTAAGTTCTCACGTAAGTTGGGACGTATAGTTCACACTAAGGACTTAGTAGCTACTAGTTAGTTAATAACTAAGTCAGTGCTTAATTTGATTGCACCACCTGATCTTAAGGCAAGACTTAACTATATTTAGTTCATACGCAGGGTTATGTCCTACCTAAGATTAATGGTGCGATGCTCAAATATTTTGTAGTGTGTAAATTGTGACTTAGTGCCCATTTACGCCACAACTAGGCTAAGTTCTAACGTACGTATAGCTGGTGCAACCGGCCCCAGATGCTTTGAATTACATTCAAAGCATTTGAAGTGCGTTCAAAATTGTGAATATAAATCAATGTGATCCTAGTTGATGGTTATTGTCACTGGAATATTACCCTCATAATATTAGCTCATCATATATTGTAGTTATTTTAGGGATTTGACATGGCAAATGCAATGCAATATTAAATATAAATCTGAACATAAATACATAAGAAATGAACAAAGGCACTATGAAAAAGATTTGCAAAAAACAAGGGTAAAAAGCAACATTTGTTCCTCTCCATCTCAGTGGTTTGTCTCTCTGTCAGAAACTCTGGACGTTTTTGGAGGCTTGTCGAGCATGCTGTCAGCGCCTCCTGTTTGATGTTTCCTTGCTTTGACTTCAGAAATCTCAGGATATATGCGCAGGCTCTGTGTGAGCTTTTCTATGTGGGAAAAGCCATTGATCTGTAGCGGGGGACAAAATGTGATGGTGTTGCAGCTAAACTTATAATTGCATTCTCTGCCGCCCCTATCATAAATGTTTAACTGATTACCAGTGCATAACAGCAAACAAACAGCATGGGTGAATCCTCTGTAACTACCTCGCTACCCTGGTTTTCTGTCCCATAAAGAATTTAGCATATCCTTCACAGCCAACCAGCAAACAACTACAAAAATACTTACCCTTTTCTTTCTTTAAAGGAAAGAAGATGAAATATTTTCTCTTTGGTTACTGAGACCTCTCTCTGTATTTCAAGTGATAGTGACCTAAAAAGGTTGATCAAAGCCTGTTGGAACTCGGAAGCCTGCAGCAAGCAATAAATTGGACCATTCTGTGTTTTCGCACTGACAAATTATTCTCCTGAGTTCTAACATTCTTGGTAGCAACTCAATTAGCTGGAGACAGATGTAGCAAGTATTCAACATTTAATGTTTAATAAATTTTTCAATATTTTAACGTTCCTAGCCCTAGTTAGAATGGAAATGCTCCATTTCATGAAAATAATAACTATTTGTTTATAATTCCCACATAAACGGCGAGTTCGCGCCACGTACGTGACAGCATCCTATCTGCCTGAGATGCTTCTCGCTCTGTATAATCCCTGCAGGCTATTCTGTCGTGTTGAAGTGGCTCACAGCATCTCTCCTTTCATGTGGCTGTTAAAAGACAATATTTCCTCCTTTATTTTCTCCTTTTTTGTGAAGGATATACTTTGTCCAGACACCAGTCCTGCTGCTTTAGACACAAATAAGAGAAAAATTGTAATTTTACTGAAAGATGGATGGAACAAATCTAACAATCACTGAAAAATCACATTTATTCACATTTGCTGCACTCGGTTGTGGTATGCACATACGTAGCTTTTACATTATTTAGGTTAATCTGAAACACAAAGCAGTTTTTTATTTCTAAAACAGCCCTATCTTCATTGCGTTCAAGTATTAAAGGAATAGTTAATCTAAAAATGAAAATTGTGTCATTATTTACTCACCCTCATGTCATTCCAAACCTATATGACTTTCTTTCTTATGCGGAACACAAATTGAGAAATTTTAATGAATGTTCCAATCCGTCTTTTTAGTTCAAAAGCAGTGGATAGAGACTTGCTTTAAAGTTTAAAATTAAGATAAAATGGGGACCTGGGTAGCTCAGTGATTATTGACACAGTCTACCACCCCTGGAGTCACATGCTCGAATCCAGGGCGTGCTGAGTGACACCAGCCAGGTCTCCTAAGCAACCAAATTGGCCCGGTTTCCAGGTTGGGTAGAGTCACATGGGATAAACTGCTCTTGGTCGCTACAATGAGTGGTTCTTGCTCTCGGTGGGGAGCGTGGTGAGTTGTGTGTGGATGCCGCGGAGAATAGTGTGGATGCCGCGGAGAATAGCATGAAGCGTGCTCTATGTCTCCGCGGTAACGTGCTCAACAAGCCATGTGATAAGATGCAGGGATTGACGGTCTCAGACGTGGAGGCAACTGAGATTCGTCCTCCGCCACCCGGATTGAGGCGAGTCACTACGCCACCAAGAGGACTTAGAGCGCATTGGGAATTGGGCATTACAAATTGGGGAGAAAAGGGGAGAAAATAAAAATAACAATTACCAAAAAAATTAAATAAATAAATAATAATCAAATTCATCCATTTTACATAATCCAAGTCTTCTGAAGCCATATGGCAAGTACCAATCAGAATTTATGTAATTTAAATCAAATAGTTTAAAGGGTTAATTCACCCAATGAATTCACCATATGACCTTTTTCTTTTTCTTAACACAAAGTGAAAAATTGTGAAAAATAAATATATTTGCTCAGTGATGTCATACAATGGCAGTTCCCTATCTTTCACTCACTCAACATTGTGTCGCTGTAGTGACACTAGGGGTCGATCTTGAGGGCCCGAGACACCTCTGATCTTTGATAAAGGGCCAATGGGAATTGACGAGTGGTATTTGCATGCCACTTCCCCGGACATACGGGTATAAAGGAGGGGACATGCATACCACTCATTCAGATTTTCTCTTCGGAGCAGAGCGGTCGATGGTTCAGGGAGCTGAATTTCCCATGGCTTCCATTCTCACCTTCACAGTGGCTTTCTCCCCTCTCTAAACCAGTGCAATGCAGAGATCGCCCCTGGGTGCTTTGGCAGATCATTTAGAATGTATTCTAAAAGAGTATTTTCCTTCTAAAAGTGTATATTCTAAAAGAGCGGAACACATCGGAACATCCATGCATACCACTCATTCAGATTTTCTCTTCGGAGCAGAGCGGTCGATGGTTCAGGGAGCTGAATTTCCCATGGCTTCCATTCTCACCTTCACAGTGGCTTTCTCCCCTCTCTAAACCAGTGCAATGCAGAGATCGCCCCTGGGTGCTTTGGCAGATCATTTAGAATGTATTCTAAAAGAGTATTTTCCTTCTAAAAGTGTATATTCTAAAAGAGCGGAACACATCGGAACGTCTTTTTAGAGATCCGTCTTTTTAAAGATACCCTCCCGATTGTGTGTTATTCCTGGATGCGGTCGATATCTCTGGCCTTCAGACGGCCACGATCGCTGTCTTTCGTGCCTTGGCGCCACCCATGGCGAGACATCTTTCGTGGATGCGTCATTGTGGTAGGGTGGAGGGCGCTGCCGGGTCGTGATTATACACACCCGGTCCCTTATCAGGCTAATTAAGCCTCCGAAAGGGATAAAGGCCGATGGCAGACGGTGGTGCGACAAGAGAGAGATAGTTTACGGACATGTCTGTGTTTGTCTTTTGGTTTAAGTTATTCATTAAAATATTATTTATATTGGCAAGCCGGTTCTCGCATCCTCCTTCACATTGAACTCCTTTACAGTCATGTCATCACTGCCACCCCAGCGGATCCCTGCCTTGGTCCTCCTACCTATGGGTGTGAGACCAGCATGGCAAGCACTGGGGGCGATTCGGGGACCACAATGGGACCACCTCTGCCGGGTAAAACCCCACGGACCTCCCATTCCTGCAAGCGAGTTCGACCTCTTGTTCAGTGCCCGCAAAGGTGATGAGCTCTCGAGAGCAATGTCGGAGAGCGGGCTCGTCCAGTGTGATGCGGAAACCTGTGCTGGGCTTCCCCCCTCAGGGGTGGTTGCCTAGTCACAGGTGAACGTCGAAATGATGGACATACTTTCCCAGGCCGCCGTGAGTGTCGGGCTAGAGTGGAACCCTCCGCTCTCAGCCCCCCAGTGCCTTTCTTCCCAGAGGTGCATGAGGAGCTGACAAGATCATGGGAGGCACCTTTCACTGGCCGGTCCTGATCTTTCGGCTCCCCTGCTCTTACTACCCTTGATGGCGGACAGGGGTTACTTGGCGATGCCCCGAGTGGATAAGGCGCATGCGGTGCACCTATGCCCACAGAGTTCCGCCGCGGGATTGATGCAGGAGCTGCGCTCGGCGACCGACCTCGCCCTCCAGGCGACGAGGGTCACGCCGCTGTCTCTTGGGAGGCCGATGTCCACTTTACTGGTCCAGGATCGCCACCTATGGCTTAACCTGGTTGAGATGAGAAAGGTCGACAAGACACGCTTCCTGAATGCACCCATCTCCCAGGCCGGCCTATTCTGCGACACCGTCGGAGACTTTGCCCGGCGGTGAAGCAGCAGACGGAGGTCATCCAGCATATCCTGACCCGGTGTGGCTCAAGATCCCACACCCAGTCTGCATGTTGCCAATGGCGTCTCGCTAATGGCCCACCCCGCATCGAGATCCCCGCAGGAAGCAGACGCCACCCGTCTCATTGCCGCCTGCTAAGAAGAAGACTTCTAAGCGCCCCTGGGACTGGCGACTGGTACACAGACCACTCCATCCTCTGGTGGAGGGCAGGGAGTAGAATCTTTTGTTCCCATTTCATTTTGTTTAGCCGCACGCTCCAGTAGCTGCGGTACCCAAACATTCAACAATAGAGCAGTTTCCTAATTCCCTGAGTCGCATAATCAGTGTGTACGGCCGTCACCTCAACCACCATCCACCATTTCTCTTTGGCAGGTCCAGTGCCCCGGCGGCAGTTTCCGCACCCCTGCGCACCAAGCTGTGGCACAAACATGCTCAACCCTGGACGGTTTCGATGGACAACGAGGATGAAGCACCTTCTCCCCCCTCCTCAACTGATCCGCTTGTGAGTATCATGAGTCAGGTAAGTGCTTCGATGTCTCTCGAAGCACCCACCACAGGGCTCAAGCTCCATAAATGTGGCCTCCCTGGCTCTGCCCCTCCGGGAGGCCCTACTCACTGGTATGTCTGACGAGATTGTCACCTTGGTCTCCCTGGCCCGGAGCTTGGACACGTGGCTCGTGCTCTCCAACCTGTCGCGGTGGCTGAGCCGGACCGTCCGACTCGGCTACGCGATTCAGTTCACCAGGCACCTGCCCAGGTTCAGTGGAATCCACTTCACCACGGTGAAGAACGAGAATGCCGCTACCTTGCTCGTGGAAATCGTCACCCTTCTGCGGAAGTGTGCAATAGAGCCTGTCCCTCCGGCCAAAATGAAGAAGGGGTTTTACAGCCCCTTTTTAATTGTACCGAAAAAAGGGGATGGGTTGCAGCCAATCTTAGACCTACAGGTATTGAACAGGGCTTTACATACTCTCCCGTTCAAGATGCTGACGAAAAGGCGCATTCTAGCGAGCGTCCAACATCAAGATTGTTTCATGGCGGTAGACCTGAAGGCTCATATTTAAATACTAACATACAAGATGGGCATCACTGCTGAGTCCCACAGACACACAACATTAACCTCTACCCCTAAACCTAACTCTAACCTTACCTTAGAAAAAATAACCTTGGTTGTACTACAGTAACCATGGTTTCACCATGATATTTTGTTGTCAATTTACAGTATCCTCAGAATTTACCATGATTACCATATTAACAACATATTACTGTAGTAACACCATGGTTAAATCCAATGGTTTTGCCAATAAACATGGTTACTACAATATTATTACAGTAATACAGTAATGCAATCCACACACAAGTGATGCCGAGCCACGGGAATGAGTGCAATCGACAGCACTCCTCGACATTCACCATGACCAACTCACTGCGATGAAATCAACATTTATATTCATTTTTATCTATTATTTTAAGTAGTATTAAAGGAAATATTAAGAGTGGAAATCGGGAAGGAAAAGAGTGGGACAAAAGCATATTCTAACTGCGGTCGCACTGATATAAATGTTGTAACATATGACAGCCCGGCCAACATGATGGTTTTGAAATTAATTCTCATGGTTTATTTGTTTTAATGTTGGTACATTTCAGACTTAGGAACACCAGTATAAATGCAAAACTCAGAGTTTCAAACATAACATTACATTTATGATGTGTCAACATGTATAAGTGGGAAGCGGTCGCCAGGACAACAGTACACATTCACACCGTCTTTACACCCCTCGCCACTGCAGTGAAACCTACATTCTGGTTTGTCGTATATTCCTGTGGTTTCACCAGACTATTGGGGTGCAAATAACTGCACTGTTTGGCAGATGCTGTTTACACCAAGGTGCAAATAGTCACTCAAAAATATTGCAAAATATCGTGATAAGAATCATGACACATCTTTCCACACAAGAACAGTGTTTTCGTCCTCTAAAGATTTTACAGCATACTTTGGAATATGTTAGGGAACTGAGAATAGAGTTTTAAAATTCAAGTATATTAGTGAGGACATGGCCTAAAAGATGACAGAATTGTTCCTTTAACCAATTAGCTCTTTTGTCCAGAACAGATAATGCATTGCATTATGAGCAATGCCTGGCCTGTCCATTGTCACTGAATTGCTTTGCTAGTGACCGGTGTCTTGGGAAGACCTAAATAGATGACATGCTCTCGTTGAATTATGGGGCCACAAAAATAATCACATCAAGATGTATGTGTCCGTATAACACATCTGCATCAACCTGCCCCATCTATCACTTTATCAAAGAGCCAAGGTTCTCCAGTGACAGGAGTATGTGCTTAAACTCTCATTGTTTTGGAGAGGGCATGTCATATTAACCCTTGGAAATGAAGTTGTGGCAGTGAGCTGAGAGCCAGATTTTTAACGGTGACGGATCTAAGTGCTTTTCAAGCATCATTTATTACAAATGGCTGGACGGTCATGCGGGATGGCATGAAGATGTAACTGATCTTCATAACTAGACACTCCATGACACCAGACAGCTGCATAAATTCAGTTTTGGCCAGAATGACTATTGTATATAAAGATAGTTGTACCATTGAAGAATAGATGCTGATCAAAAAAGGTATATCTACTGTAATTTGCATCTAATTTACTCAACAAATATAGACAATTCCTTTCTACATCAAATATTTGTCATTAAATGGTAAACATGTCATATATATATATATATATATATATATATATATATATATATATATATATATATATATAGTATATTGATATATGAGTATTGAAGACGAATGTATGTATCATTTTTATTGAATTACTGAGTAAAAGAGTTAAAGCAGTTTTGATGTAACTAAACAGTATTCTACTCGGATATAATTATTAAAAATTAATGTTAGTCAAACTGTGTTAAAATTGTAGGCGCAGCATTCTTTAATCAATGAAATGTCCTACGATGATTTTTATAACGTAAATGCAGTGCATAACTATCATATATGACCATGAATATTTTTATGTTTGGCATTATCAATAAATATAATTTTTATTGCATTACTGACTAATTATAAAGACTTACAAGCTGTCAGAAAAGGTTATGCATATAAAAGCAGACCTGATAACACTAAACACGAGCACCGATATAAATGTTAAATGTGGTGTAACAGATGACAGCCCGGCCAACGTGATGGTTTTTATTGACAAAACGTGTCTTTTATTACATTTTGAAATTAATTCTCATGGTTTATTTGTTTTAATGTTGGCACATTTCAGACTTAGGAACACCAGTACAAATGCGAAACTCAGCGTTTCAGACGTAACTTTAAATTTAAGATGTGTCAACATGTACAAGTGCGAAGCTTTTATTTTTTAAGATGACTAAACCACCATACAAGTCAATTAAATTACTGAACCACAAAAGAGACATAAATAACATAAGACAGAGTCTAAGTGAGTGAACCTTCTAGAAAAATAAGAGCTCAAACAACCCATTTACCATCATGCAACACCATAATAATACCTCTGTCTGCGGGGTTAAGTGGAAAGCCAATACAGTATTGATAAAATGTCAGTCTAGAGCTGGTAGTCCTTGCTCACTCGGCTTATTTTCTCTTTATTTGAAGATACAGCCTGCACAGACAGACACGCAAGTTTATCACTCAAGGTCAAGTCTTCCATTGCTGTGACAGGCTGTTTCACTGATTCATGTTTGACATACACCACTTTATACTGACTCAGAAATGCTGTTGCATCTCTATTACAGTAGTGTGCAAGATTTCCATTGGGATAGTGTTTGTGTTGTTTTTGTTATTGCAGTGCTAGTAAATATAAGCTACACATTTAAATAGCACATATTTATACAGCATACATTTTAAGATGGAAATCATATTATTGTTCTGTTATCACAATATCACAATTAAGTGAACATATGTGTTTTAAATTGTTTAAAATGTCACTACTTTTCACAAAAAAAATTTAAGATTTACAAACTGAATTTAGTTATTTAATTATATGTATATCTACATACATATATATGTGTGTGTGTGTATATATATATATTATATGTGTTATTTTTTTATAACATTACACAATTTAATTAAGAAATTGAAATGTGTAAATCTTAAAAATAGGCTATAATATATTTTGAGTGTGGTTGGACCAGATGAATAACTTCTAATCTAAAAAAAATTGAAAAGCTTTTTTTTTTTTTTTTTTTTTATCAAAATTTGTTAAACATATCTAGGTAATTTTGTTTATTTGGTAATAATTTTATAGGTTTTCCCTGTGTCATAAAATTCACTTTCCATCCTTTTTGTTCTTTATAATATCCCTTTAACCAATAAAAGACAGGTCCTTAATGTCAATGTCTTCCAAGAAGTACCACCTTTTTTGGTGGGAAAACAACATTCTAAAAATATATATTTAGCCTCTTTTTTATTTATTAATCAATTGATTTTTAAATGAAAATCATTCAAATGATGAAATAGAAATGCATACATATATATGGAGTGCTTGAGCAAGTTTCAGCAATTGATTTTATGAATTCAGTGATGTTTTATGATATTAGTTGGTGTGTCCCACTTTTACTAAATTAAAAAAAAATGTCAACCTCATGTAAGCTAACTCCCAATCCCTCACTGAACAATGACTAACTTTAGCTCTTTATTATCCTTCCTGCTAATGTTCTTGCCATTGTGTGAATAATTTAAGTTATACTAATAAAGTTCAAGTGCCTGAGCTTGACTGAAGCATATATCTATATGTCTTGTTATATAACGTTTTATAGGTATAGTTCCTTAAGTTACAACACAGGCATATTTACATTCCAAAAGTTCAAGAGTTTAAAGCGTACAGCATAGCAGACCCCCTTAGAGCTTTTTTAGGGAGTGAAAGATGACAACACAGAAGTAAAAATTCCCTTTTTGCTGACATTTGTTTTTAGCTGAATTCCACAAATAGTAGCATTTCTGCAAATCAACAGTGACCTGAAGTTGACCTTTTTGTTCTCACACCACCTCCTTTGTACAAATGCAGTTTTACATTTTTTCATTGTCCGTTTTTTAATGAACAATGGAACATTTTCCAACTCTCAAAGGTAGCTGCGAATTGCAGATCTTTCTATTTCTCTTTAGAGAGTCAGTCTGGCTTTAGCAAGGCACAGATCCATTGGTTTTTAGTGCTGAATGCAGCTGTGAGTGGGAATTGGCAGCAGTATAACGGCTTTTATTGCTACACACTGGCTCAGTGGGTTCGAGACTACCACTGTGCATAATTAACTGCCAATGAAATGTTCCCTTGAGTCAATCTGTCTGCTTTATTAACAAAGTAATGTGGTTATGCTTTAATTGGCTGTTTTATTGTTAGCCAAATGAGATCATATGATAGAACACATGGCTGCAAAGAGGAGATCATTAGTGGTCTATAAGTAGGTGTTAGGGAAGGTGTGACATCTTCATATCCTGATTGTCATGATGGTTTTCTGTTTGTTTCCATGGCTCGAGGTTGTCCCATCAGAAAGTGACATGGTTGGATTTGGCTAGCAAAAATATGGTTTTAATAAACCATATAGTTTCGGTTATGAATGATCATTGGTCAATACACCTTTTCAACTGTGCTGAAATACACAATACAGTAACAGCTATGTAATTCAACCAGAGGTCCCCAGCTCAAAATGTTGTTCTTGATAAATTTTTTTACTGGTGAAAGATATTCAATTCAATGGCTCAATATTTAATGAGTAATCCATTGTTTTGAAGAGCGGGGTCAAAATGACAATTTTCACCTATGATTTTGGAGCAAAACTACAGGTAAAACAATAACCTTAGAAAATTGTAAGCATTATTATTTTATGGGGCACTGTTTTGCAAGTTTATCAGAAGTTGGAGTGTTTATAACTACATAAGTATTAAAGATATCTTTTAAATTCTGGTTCAGAACAAACTTATTAGTGTGGCTGCTATGTAGTTTAGCTTGCTACATAATTTTAACAAAAACAATTGCATGGAGTGGTGGTGGTGTAGTGGACTAAAGCACATAACTGTTAATCAGAAGGTTGCTGGTTCGATCCCCGCAGCCACCACCATTGTGTCCTTGAGCAAGACACTTTACTCCAGGTTGCTCCGGGGGGATTGTCCCTGTAATAAGGGCTCTGTAAGTTGCTTTGGATAAAAGCGTCTGCTAAATGTAAATGTACTCCTTTTGATTCACTTCTTCTTACGATAAGGTACAAGAATAGCATTCTGTAATTGATTGCATCACTTCAAGGTCTTTTGTAAACTTATTGAATCGAAAGACAAACATATTACATCTTCGCAGCGACAACTTTGCTCAAGTGTGATTCAAAAATGATGTTTGTCGTAGTTGAAGGTTTTACCTGAGGCAGAACCAGCCCTTATGACTACAGAATAATGACTGTGTTGTCATTGGGCTGTCAGATTGAAGACTGATTATTCATATTTCATAGAGTACACAGGAGATTTCTGCTATTTTAACTGATTGCAATGACCCATATAGGACACGTTTATTCTTTAAAACCCTGTAATTAATCACTATTTCATTTTATGCACAAAAAGGTTTTTCTGATTCTAATTTGGTGATTGGTTTCTGGATGTTGTAATATGGCAGCATCCAGAATTTAGATTTTCAGAGTTTGCGCTGAGGTGGTTGCCTTTAAATGTCTGGAGGGCTTTAGTTTCATTTTAGTTTACAAGCCTTCTGCTGTGTATGTATTTGCTTGGCAAGAATTGGGGATTTCATTTTAAATTCTGCTTAGGTGAAACATTTGTATCAAATATATTTTGATATGGTTATTCATTGGTCCTTTCCATTCTTATAGCCAAAATCTTTAGCCTTGAATGATCAATCTGTAAACACAAACAGAGCACGTATTAGTATAATTGTGAGTAGCAGTAAAGAGGCTTGGTTCTTCTTTCAAGGGTGTAGATCATTATTATAATTTTGTTTATTCCGAGTTTCCTGCCAAATTTGTGAGAGCACCCAGTGGGAAAGAAAACCTGTTGTGAGCAGATAATTATTTACATCTTTCCTGTGGACAACATGTGTTGCTTCTCCTGGCAACACATGTTCAGTCTGAAATTTCACAGAAGGCTTGTGGATTAGATCACTGCATTTCAGAGGGCCAGTTTTCCACCTGCCCAAAATACTGTTTGCACATGGAAAGCAGCCACACAAAATCAGCATTTGGCAAATAGCTCCAAAGAATTATCAAGGGGCATGAGGAGGAACAGAAAACGTTGCATTAAATAATGCATATCCAGAAACAGATAGGAGCATTAAAAGGCAACTTTTCAATCATAGTATTTATGAAGACATTTGCTCAGTTTTAAAATCTAGTTAGCTCCTATATTGCCTTCTAAAGGGCCGTTCACACTGCATGCATGTTTTGTGTCCATCCGCACTGTTATTTAATAGTTTTCCTGTGAAAACATGCGCAAGATGGATGTCTTTGAAAGTTGTGCTGTGTCTCATGGTTGTTTTAAGCATGTTTTTCAGATGCATTGTCAATTTAAAAATAACTTAAACTTTCAAAAACATATCTCGAGACACCTGCTTTCTGTTCTTTTCGTTGCATTGTGTCTAGCTTTCTTTAGTGCGAGGACAAGTTCGGTGTGAATGACCTATGATGTCTGGATTACTCTACACAACTTTTAAAATCTGAACAGATTTTTAAATACTAGTCATCATACACATACCATGTTTGGAAATCGATACAGACAAAAACTGCATCGCTCCAAACGACCTCTCATTCTAGCAGATGCTTGACAGATGTATACAGAAACTGGCTGCTGTTGTTGCTGCTGCTACTCTGTGATCTGAGTTGTGAAAAATGTGTAAGGGTGTGGTCCTGGGTGAGAAGTTAAACTCCACTTAAGTGCTTGTTCATGGCCCCGCGCACTCAATTAGTTGTGGATAATTGGCTAAAAATTTTTAAACGTGTCTGAAATAAGTACCCATCATATACTACAGGATTTTCTGTCATCTGCCGACTGGTGCGACTAGCGCCGAGGAGCACAAATTTGGGCTGACTGAAAATTGGGTCTTAAATCAGTGTTCTTCGCCGTGTAGTGCAATCCAGCCTTAATTGACATGGAACATCATAAGTGACTGATTTTTAATGATCTCTATAGGCAGCAACATTATGCACCATACAAATAGTACTACTTAATGAAAGCACACATGAGATTTGACTTAAATCCAATGCAGGTGATGCAAGAGGATCGATACAATACTCTAATAAACATAAATATACAGACTGATCTCACAGTAAAATCGGAAAGAGTAGGTTGACTTTTCATAAGCTAAAATCGGTCTGTGCTTACCGAAATACGAAACACTGCCCCCAGTGGTGAGAGCTGTAAATGTTGTTGGGTGTATGGGCACGTGTGACCTGCATATTGCAGGGCAAATGTCCACATAGGGTCACTGAATGCGAGCTGTAAAGCGAGTTTCAGCTGTACAGGCTGTAATACATTGAAGAGGAAAGGGTATTTTATAAACTGCATCCCCCAACACAAACCCCAATCCTAAACCTAACCATCATTGGAGAAAATAAAATTATGTCAGAGGGAAAAATGCAACCTCCAAATCGTGGTCATCACTGATTATGTGCACGCAAGTACTTCCTGCTTTCAATGTGGGATCCAGACCCAAGTCTTCCAGGCTGTTGATGCAACAGGCTACCGATTGCACCACAGGGGAAGAAAAACATGTTTTAGCTGATGCAAAAATGTCTGATGGGTAACGGCACTTGTCAGTGATTTGGTATAATGTGGTCGATTCTAGGGTATCAGAATCCTCAGAAACAACATGCCGACTTCCTGTGTGATCATGCTGAAATGAAATGGTGCACACAAAGATTTGTTTTAATATTTTTCAGTACTAAATAATGCATTATAAGTTTATTTATTAAAGATATTTCTCTTGCTTTGTCTCCCATCTTTTGTATTTAGCAGCATCATTTAGTTGTCTACCTTTTTGGAACAGTCTACCGAGTGCGCTTAAAATGCTGCCTCTGTAGGCAGCTCATTTGGTACTGAAACCAAGCCATTTTCTCAGAGCGTAGCTTAAAGAATACAACCACAGGCCTGAAACCGGGCTGCAAGGACATCAAACACATCTTCAGTGTCTTCAAGTGATTCCAGAGGCTCATTTCCTGTGGTCTTGTATTTTGCTGGCATAGACTTCACAGACAGTGCTGCTCTAAACAGAGGGCCCGAATCAACAGAGAATTACCTGCAAACTAGGTCTCAAACAAGTTAAATACTCTCCTCCAAAAATAATGCATCATTAGCATCCTGCCAGAGATGGATGGTTACTTTCTGCATCAGCTGTTGGCTGCCAGAGAGAAGGACCAGGGGGCTTGCTCTACTCCATTCCTTGGCCTGCATGCTGACCTGCCCTTGGTTCTTATTTAACAGTCACGAGGCCATGACCCAAAATAAAGGGGGCAGAGAGACACAAACCCCAAAAAAACGGACTTGGCAGCAGGACCAGGGTCCCATCGTCCCCAATGAAATTAGGGCTAGTATTCATTCAGATGCAACCCTCTGTGTATTGTTAAATGTTATGGATGCATACTGTTCCATCCTCCATCCTGATTCTGCATACCTGCCTGCCCGTGGCGGGACAAAAGGGCCACGGTTGGAAGTGTACAATTCAATGTGTGGCCCTCGCGCTTGACAGGTCAAAAGTGACGAATGGCAGCTATTTCTGATAAAAGGTTACATTTAAACACAGCGCAAGGCAATGAGGGGGAATACTGACGCTAAATCATTGTCAGGGAAACTAATGATAAGGCATCATAAGACAACAGGATAGCATGACAGATCGAACGCAATCTCGCGCACCTTAATCACCCGCTGTCTGTCTCCCCTCGCATTCATCTTTATTTTGCATAGACATGAACATATTCTAAAACCTCTTGAATAGATACATCAGCTTGTCAGCAACAGTGTCAAACAAAAGCTTTATTTAAATTGTATAAAGCAGGGGTCTTTGTTGTGGCCCCAATGATGAATGGAAAGAAGTAATCATGATAAAGAATGTCTCAGCTACATTGAGCTCCTAGAGTGAAAGCCATACTGCACTGAAAGAGAGCAGAAATAAGCTTGCAGTGTGGAGATATCATTCAGTTGTGCCAAAGAGAATTTGGATGGAAAACCTTAAAAACATTAACATTGTAAGTATTTGCCTTACACCTTGTATGCACTTGAGAGTACCATCTAAATAATAAATACAATTCAAAAAATAATATACTGTATATATACATGGGGGTGGGGTGTGTGGGGGTGGGGGTGATGGGGGGTATCACATGGACTAAAAAAAAATACGTTTTGTTGCTTGTTCAATTTACTAGTAAACAACTCAATTAAAACTACTGCAACACAATTATTGAGAACAGTTTGCCACAACTTAATTTCCTTGCTTGCAATCCACTTAAATATATAAAATTGAAGTTTACTTTATACATTTTTGTTTGGACAACATAAATAATTTTGTCTGCCAAACTAGATGTACATTTGCTTTCTGGTTTCCAGCATGCAATGCATCCTGAGTAAAAATTGTGAATAAATGTTTTAATATTTATTATTTATTGCAGTATTTTTACTGGTGGTTTTGTGTTTCTTGACCTTTGTGTTATGCTTCATGAGATTTTCGCTTAGAGTGCGTCTTCTTTGATTGTTGAGTCAGTGTGACCATCATTGTCGTTTGTAGGTTGGATGTTAAGTACCCCCAAATGCCTGTTAAAATGCTTGTTACAAAACTCATGTGCAAGATGTTGTCAAGTTTATGTGAGATTAGGAGCTCATAATCCTATATACCTTTACAATAACTAAAGACTGGTCAAATACTAAAAGAGATGAAAATGTTGCCTCAACAAATTGGTGACTTTTGACACATTTTTACATGGACATGACAACATCAATTAATTAAACATCAATAAACATAAGTTCATATAAGAAGATGAGATCAAAACTATTCAAACAAAAAAATAATTCTTGAAATAATATAATTTAATTGCGTGGAAATGTTTTCCAATGGTTTATTGCGTTCATTGAATGTTTTTAATTTTTTTGAGCAAGGCCCTACCAAATAACTTTATCAAATATTATAATTTTTTTAAACAATATAGCTTCACTGCTTTTTTTTTTTTTGAAGAAATTATGAAAAAGATGACAGAGAACAAAGACAAAGACAAAGATCCCCCATTTAGCCTTAACAGACTGTAGGGGCAAGTGCTGTTAGCGAGGAACACCTGTTCAATTTCTCATTAATGCAATAATCTAATCAACCAATCACATGGCAGTTGCTTCAATGCATTTAGGGGTGTGGTCCTGGTCAAGACAATCTCCTGAACTCCAAACTGAATGTCAGAATGGGAAAGAAAGTGATTTAAGCAATTGAGCGTGGCATGGTTGTTGGTGCCAGATGGGCCGGTCTGAGTATTTCACAATCTGCTCAGTTACTGGGATTTTCACGCACAACCATTTCTAGGGTTTACAAAGAATGGTGTGAAAAGGGAAAAACATCCAGTATGTGGCAGTCCTGTGGGCGAAAATGCCTTGTTGATGCTAGAGGTCAGAGGAGAATGGGCCGACTGATTCAAGCTGATAGAAGAGCAACTTTGCCTGAAATAACCACTCGTTACAACCGAGGTATGCAGCAAAGCATTTGTGAAGCCACAACACGCACAACCTTGAGGCGGATGGGCTACAACAGCAGAAGACCCCACCGGTACCACTCATCTCCACTACAAATAGGAAAAAGAGGCTACAATTTGCAAGAGCTCACCAAAATTGGACAGTTGAAGACTGGAAAAATGTTGCCTGGTCTGATGAGTCTCGATTTCTGTTGAGACATTCAGATGGTAGAGTCAGAATTTGGCGTAAACAGAATGAGAACATGGATCCATCATGCCTTGTTACCACTGTGCAGGCTGGTGGTGGTGGTGGTGTAATGGTGTGGGGGATGTTTTCTTGGCACACTTTAGGCCCCTTAGTGCCAATTGGGCATCGTTTAAATGCCACGGCCTACCTGAGCATTGTTTCTGACCATGTCCATCCCTTTATGGCCACCATGTACCCATCCTCTGATGGCTAATTCCAGCAGGATAATGCACCATGTCACAAAGCTCGAATCATTTCAAATTGGTTTCTTGAACATGACAATGAGTTCACTGTACTAAAATGGCCCCCACAGTCACCAGATCTCAACCCAATAGAGCATCTTTGGGATGTGGTGGAACGGGAGCTTCGTGCCCTGGATGTACATCCCACAAATCTCCATCAACTGCAAGATGCTATCCTATCAATATGGGCCAACATTTGTAAAGAATGCTTTCAGCACCTTGTTGAATCAATGCCACGTAGAATTAAGGCAGTTCTGAAGGCGAAAGGGAGTCAAACACAGTATTAGTATGGTGTTCCTAATAATCCTTTAGGTGAGTGTAAATTGTATTAATGTTGTATTACCACCAAATTGCTTTAAGAGAGAAAACAGCTCTCTTTCTCTAATTTGTAATGAAACATCCAAGACTGCTGTTTTACAAACCTGTCGCACCTGTTGTAGTAATTTCAAAAACACACAAGTGAGAAGAACAAACAGCAAATAAGCAAATATTGCAAGGAGTGATAGTAGCATCTTGACAAGTCTTTAAGTAATTCCTACAAGAACAAACACCCTGGGGCTGTCTGGCTTCATTGCTTAAGTTGTTGAGAGGATAGAATCAAAGCATATTTTGAGAACGGCACACTTATTGCATGTGGGCAAGCAAGAAATTATGATGGAGATAACAACTTCAGCTTCTATTCATTTAGAAACGTGCTCAAGAATTATAAATGCTATTTTATATTTTTATTTTTGGTCAGTGTCTCACTGGTATGCCCATACCGATAGCTTTGGAAATACAAATCTTATATTTAACGTTTAAATTTCAATTTTTTTAAATTAAATTTCAAAACTATTTTTTGGAAGAACAAACTGTAAGTCTACTGTAAATATAATTGCTAATTGTTATCAGAAATTTGAACAAACCCCTAACCCTGAGTATTAAACAGTTTGTATTTAGTTTAATAGTTTAGAAATGGGTCTATGACAAGCAAGGATGTTCGAGATGATGTATTTGAAAAAAAGTGCCAAGTTCTTAGAATTATATCTTGGCATTCATTTTGGTTATTTACTGTACTCATTTGAAAATACGTTAATGACATTTTCAACAACATTTTTTATTTAATGTCACGTGGTTTAACCATCAAGTAAAACGTAATCAATATTTTCCTTACACTTTGGGTCCACTTGAAAGTACCCATCTTATTTATTTAAAAAAACATTATTTATATATACAGGTCCTTCTCAAAAAATTAGCATATTGTGATAAAGTTCATTATTTTCCATAATGTAATGATAAAAATTAAACTTTCATATATTTTAGATTCATTGCACACCAACTGAAATATTTCAGGTCTTTTATTGTTTTAATACTGATGATTTTGGCATACAGCTCATGAAAACCCAAAATTCCTATCTAAAAAAATTAGCATATTTCATCCGACCAATAAAAGAAGTGTTTTTAATACAAAAAAAAAGTCAACCTTCAAATAATTATGTTAAGTTATGCACTCAATACTTGGTCGGGAATCCTTTTGCAGAAATTACTGCTTCAATGCGGCGTGGCATGGAGGCAATCAGCCTGTGGCACTGCTGAGGTGTTATGGAGGCCCAGGATGCTTCGATAGTGGCCTTAAGCTCATCCAGAGTGTTGGGTCTTGCGTCTCTCAACTTTCTCTTCACAATATCCCACAGATTCTCTATGGGGTTCAGGTCAGGAGAGTTGGCAGGCCAATTGAGCACAATAATACCATGGTCAGTAAACCATTTACCAGTGGTTTTGGCACTGTGAGCAGGTGCCAGGTCGTGCTGAAAAATGAAATCTTCATCTCCATAAAGCTTTTCAGCAGATGGAAGCATGAAGTGCTCCAAAATCTCCTGATAGCTAGCTGCATTGACCCTGCCCTTGATAAAACACAGTGGACCAACACCAGCAGCTGACATGGCACCCCAGACCATCATTCCTTCTCCCCAGTCTTCCTCCAGACTCTGGCACCTTGATTTCCGAATGACATGCAAAATTTGCTTTCATCCGAAAAAAGTACTTTGGACCACTGAGCAACAGTCCAGTGCTGCTTCTCTGTAGCCCAGGTCAGGCGCTTCTGCCGCTGTTTCTGGTTCAAAAGTGGCTTGACCTGGGGAATGCGGCACCTGTAGCTCATTTCCTGCACACGCCTGTGCACGGTGGCTCTGGATGTTTCTACTCCAGACTCAGTCCACTGCTTCGGCAGGTCCCCAAGGTCTGGAATCGGTCCTTCTCCACAATCTTCCTCAGGGTCCGGTCACCTCTTCTCGTTGTGCAGCGTTTTTTGCCACACTTTTTCCTTCCCACAGACTTCCCACTGAGGTGCCTTGATACAGCACTCTGGGAACAGCGTATTTGTTCAGAAATTTCTTTCTGTGTCTTACCCTCTTGCTTGAGGGTGTCAATGATGGCCTTCTGGACAGCAGTCAGGTTGGCAGTCTTACCCATGATTGCGGTTTTGAGTATTGAAACAGGCTGGGAGTTTTTAAAAGCCTCAGGAATCTTTTGCAGGTGTTTAGAGTTAATTAGTTGATTCAGATGATTAGGTTAATAGCTCGTTTAGAGACCCTTTTCATGATATGCTAATTTTTTGAGATAGGAATTTGGGGTTTTCATTAGCTGTATGCCAAAATCATCAGTATTAAAACAATAAAAGACCTGAAATATTTCAGTTGGTGTGCAATGAATCTAAAATATATGAAAGTTTAATTTTTATCATTACATTATGGAAAATAATGAACTTTATCACAATATGCTAATTTTTTGAGAAGGACCTGTATATATATTGACATACAAGGCCTCCCAATATATGTATATACATATACTGTATGTATTGGGGGTTACTCCATTTGACCTGACCCTAACGTCAAATGTCATGAAAATGTCAAAAGTCATGTGGAAAATATATTTTTGTTCCTAGTACAATTAACTCAATTTAAATGAGCTACTGCAACACAGTTAGTGAACATTTTGCCACAAATTATTTTCATAGCATGCAATCTACTTAAATTTGTAAATTGGATAAATAAATAAATAATTTTTGTTGGCTGTGTGTAATTAAACAGTTTGTATCTTGTCCCTCACCATTTGTGATAAAGTCGTCTGACTTGAGGAAAGGAGTGCAATTACTTTTATAAACAATCAGACTCACAATATTCACCAGGTGGACAGTAAAATGTACACATATATCATTTTCATTAAAGGTGGGACAATATTTAGCCATGTGTAGGGCCGAAATATCAGAGACTTGATGGGCTCTTTTGACTTGGGTCACAACCACCCACAACATCCTAACAACCTCAAAGCATCACAATGGCAACCACCCACCACACTCTTTTGCGAGGGCAAGCACCACCTACGTTATCTTTCTCTAAGAATCTAGTTTATTAATTGTGGATAATGTCTTTTTTAAAATTGCACTGTATAGACAACTCCTCATTAGTAACAGGCCAAGCCATCAAAAAAGACAACCTCCACCTATAGCTCTAGGTTATGTGGACACAGAGTGTCCAGGAATCTCAAGGACATATCACTCTCCCAGATTAAACAATATTCACTCTTTGTCAAACCCCTCCATTCCCAAAACCGCCAAGCCAGAGGAAAATGAGGCCCCGCACTGCCCCCTCTCCATGCTTGAAAGAAGATTGGGGGAGATTAGTTTGGCCTGAAGGAGAGGCCAGATAGTGAAATCATCTTTAAAGTCTGTCCCTTCCGGGCACTGGCAACACCTGTTATCCTTGATGCCATTGTGCAAGAGGGCAGCGCAGAGCCCCGTTATAAGGCTGGTAATTACTGGACTAATTATTCACATAGGTGCTGGGTGATTACGGACGCTCGTTCAGATGAGACCGACGCAGCTCCGCGGAACAGTTGCTCCTATTCCATATTTCCCTTCCAGATATTTGACCTTATGTGCTTTTGCAATCTGCACTCATGGAGTGAAAAAAACAGGTAAAAACTTTTAATTGCTGAGAAACACTGCTCAAAGACTCAAGCTTTTGCCATCTGTTAAGTGTTTAGATAAAAAAAAAAAATTCTCCTTGTGTGAGGGCAAATAGGATGCGTCATTTTACGAAAACAAAAGAGGAACATGGTTTTTTTTACCTTCGCAAACACATGGTTTCTGAGCAGGAAACAACACACATTTGGATTACACGCAATGACGAGTTGTTTGTGGTAAACTGTATTGTTAGAAAAGTGAAATTGCTGCGAAGCAAATGCAATGAGTGCTATGTTGCACTCAAGAAACACGCGGCTTCCGTCATCCCATTAATATTTAATCAAATGATTATTTTTGTTTAAAAGACTGTATATTTAATTAGGGCCTGGAGGGAATATGGTGCCTTTAGGCCAGATTTAACTGTCCTCAGACTGAATTTAATTCAATTAATGGTGAGAGACCATAGTTATGGATTTCTCCTTCTCTTTGTTGAGAGTAAAGAGTATTCATTAATTTTTCATTCTCAACCAGTTTTGTGGCAATTAACCAGCAGCCCAAAATGTTATTACATTTTTGTTCTCAAAAATATTTTTTTTAACCCAGAAAGATATCCGATGCTCATTATTGAAGGATTAATGGGCCTCCTGTTGGCAACAGACCTCCTATTGAAATGCAGACTTGTACACTACTTGGCCAAAAGTATGATTACACCCGGACACCACACTAATTTGTGCTTGTTGAGTATTTCATTTCAAAGCCCCTTGTATTAACTGGGAGTTGGTCCTCCCTTTGTTACCATAACATCTCTTCTGGGAAGAAACTGTTCACCAAACTGTATGACTTTCTGGGCCATATTTTAAGAGCACTACAGCACTACAAGCGCAGCACTACGCTTTAAGTCATACGAGCAAATTCGATAGGCATGGCCATGAATTTGTAGTATTTTTGTGCAAGCATGTGCTAAGCATAGGCAGAAATGGGTTTGGCGAAATTCAGTGTGCAAAGACTACATGGGCCGGGTTGAGTGCAATTGAATTAGGAAGTTCTTCTACGGTTATTGCACTGGGTCCTTTTATATAGTCCATTTTCTGTCAAACACCAGTGATATAAACAAAGACAGCACTTTCATTTGAATTTGGTTGTGTAAATGGGTTTTCCCTATCTGTCACTCACTCTACGTGGTGTCGATGTAGTGAAACTAGGGTCGCTCTTGGGTGCCCCAAACACCTCTGAGAAAAGGCCAATGGGAATTGACCAGTGGAATTTGCATGCTACTCCCCCAGACATACAGGTATAAAAGGAGCTGGCTCGCAACCACTCATTCAGATTTGTTCTTCTTAGCCGAGCAGTATAGATTCACTGGCATTAAAGATGCCTTTCTGTCTGTGTAAAGTTCCTGGTTATGGTCGGTACCTCTCTGCATCTGAAGGCCACAATCGATGTCTCACCTGTATGGGCCGTAGCCACACTGAGACAGCGTTCACGGATGGCTCATGCTCTCACTGCAAGAGCATGACCATCGCAACGTTGCTGTCACGGCTTACCTTCTTCAACTGGAAAGTTACTCCAACCACACCCCACACCGGTCCATTTACCTACGGGTATGAGGCTGCATCGGTTAGCGCTGGGGGTGATTTGGGAACCCCAATGGGAGTTGTTCCACCGGATAATACCCCACGGACCTCCCATTACCCAGTATGCTTGTTTGCCCTGGTTGAGTTCTGGGATGAGACAGGCAGCTCACCCAAGGGTGAGTTTGATAAGTTCTCAATCACAGCATCAGTGAGCAGGCTGATCCAGTCAGACACGGAGGACTAGACTGGGTTCCCACCTTCAGGTGTGGTAACCCAGTCTGAGGCAGACGCAGAGCTGGTGGCCAAGCTATAGCGGCACACCACAATGCGATGGATGGTAAGTCCCTCGGGAAGCACGACCTTATCATCAGGTTCCTTAGAGGTGCAAGGAGGTTGAATCCTCCTAGGCCGCTACTCTTCCCTTGTAAGAGGGAAAAGGCCAACGCGGAGCAGCAGTGGGAGAGAGAGAGAGAAAGAAAAAAAAAACGTACTCGGCAGTTCTCGGATATGCCGTAGCTTTTTCATCGGCCACTCCTCCACCCTCTAAAGGATGACAGCTGTGCCTCCCCGGGCGGATCGGAGGCAGTCCTCCAGCCCCTGGCAGACAGAATGCCCCACCACATTTTCAGGCAGGGGTCTCAGACCCCGCCACGTTTCAGCGGTTGGTAGGGGTCTCCTCCGTCCATGGTAGCAGCCCTGACCACTCCAGTCACTCCTTCTCCCCTCACGGTCAGCGGCCGTTCCTCCGCATCCAGGCTGCGGCTGCTCCGTTGGGGTGGATGGTAGCGGCGAGAACACCACTATGGCTTATCCCTCCTCCTTCCAGGTTTTCAGCACTAGTGTAAAGGAAACAATGGAAAGGAGGAGGTGAGACCCAGCTTGACAATATAAATGATATTTAATATAAAACCAAAAAAACACAAACACACACATAGGATGGCCAGCTGCCCATTAACGCTCTCTCTCTGTCACACTACCGTCTGCAGTCGGCCTTTATCCCTCTCGGAGGCTTGATTAGCCTGATAAGGGGCCAGGCATGTAAAATCATGACCCAGCCCCGCCCTCCGCCCTGTCACAGAGGGCTGTCTCCAAACAGAGGATCACCCACTGGGTCGTGGATGCCATCGCTATGAATCCACATAAATCCACATCTTCATTGGGCAGAGCTCCCTCTGTCACCTGCCACCATGTCTGTAGAGCTCCTCCCCTCTGGGTAGGACTTACCTTGGGGGCTTCCACATGCGATACTGCCGGTCGGTAAGTCCATGTGACCAATGAGATGTTGTTTCCCTCTTGTCACAGTGCTGAGCTACCCGCTGAAATGGCCGGGACCCTGTCTCGGCTCCTCAGCGCAAAACCTGAATGAGTGGTAGCGAGCCAGCTCCTTTTATACCCTTATGTCCTGGAGAGTGGCATATAAATTCCACTCACCAATTCCAAATTAGCCTTTTCTCAAAGATCAGAGGTATTTTGGGCTCCCAAGAGCGGCCCCTAGGGTCACTACATCGACACAATTTCTCGTTCCCTCCATCAGGGAACAGAGGTAACTACAGTAACCAAGATGTTATCTAATGAATTAGGAGAATAAAAATATTTCTATGACAGGAACATGCTCTTTTATAAGCATAGAAAATGTGATTCTCGTCAGGATTTGGATGTACATTCCATTAGATTATAGAGAATGCAAGTATTATTAGTCATTTTCATCAACTGACACACAAATCATGGATAGTGTTAACAGTGATTGTATCAGTGATTGTGATTGTATAGTGATTGCACGCACTTCTACTGGTCGATTTTGAAAAATGTCATTAATTTATTGAAATATGAAAATATTTTACCAAAAATATTTCTAAATTTAAATTACACTTCAAACGAAACAGAAATATAATTATTAATTATATATAATGATATAATTAATTATACCAAATTCTTTCACCACCCCCTTTTGCAGTGACCTAAAAATCACTCAAATATAAACATAATAATATTAATGATTGAAAAATCCATGACCTATAGATAGTTAAACACAAATCTTATATATTTTTGTTTCATAAGATGGCTATAGAACTCTGATCGTAAGGGACATAATTTGATGTTCCACAATATTTTTAGAGTTTGGACATGAACTTAATTACCATCTGCTGGTGGAATCTCCAAATTGCAACTGTAACTAAGTTTAGACTGCGATGAAAACAGACCTGCTTTTGAAATGTCTTGGCGCAATGACCAACTTCTCTGGAAAATAGAAAATTGTGCTTTGCGCCACTACATTAATATAAAATAAACCCACAGTTTGCCCGCATACACCCACAGATAGCGCAAACATTTGCACCCACACCCACTTGCACTTTGCTCTGGCATGAAAATTGTACTTAGAATTAGCACACTTATGAAAATGAATTATATGAATTGTATAAGACATAGCGCACAGTCGTTGCGCACAGTCGTTGCGCACAGTGCTGCACTTTGCGCACTCATGAAAATAGAGCCCTCTTTCTTATATGGAATACAAAAGGAGATCTTTTAATTAATATACCGCTCCATCTTTAGAATACAATAGCAGCTTCTGAAAGGACGTGTTAGGGTAAGTATCATAAAAGTAGTTAATGCAATTCATACATCAGATTCCAAGTCTTCTGAAGGCATTCGATAGATTTTAGTGAGGAACACTATTTAAGTTATTTTTCAGTGAAATTCTTGACAGTCCATATCCTGTTGATGAGCGCTAAGAGAGAAGCATATTCACAGTGGATCGTGCTAAAAACAACGCAAGTTCTCGTGTGAACACAAAACCACCATAATATGTCTTCTTACCAAAATCTATCATATGCCTTCTGATGATTTGAAATGTGGTGCACGAATCACACGACTACTTGTATTAGGGATGGGCGATACCACTTATTTTCTTTTCGATCTGATACCAATAATTTCAAGCCCAATATCGTCGATACAAATACCAATACCGATACTTCTGCTTTTTTTTTTGCGGATAAAATGGGTAATTTAAAATAATATTTTTAGTCATTATTCAAGTCATTATTATTTTTTATTACTTTTTAACAACAATTGTACACAATTATTAGAAAACATAAATGTCACCTTTAGATATGTTGTTATTTTAGCATGAATTTACTCAAGAAGCAGTAGTGTAGTCTGAAGAGGTGGGTGTACTGTGAATTTATAAAAAACGCATGCACCTGATCTCTAAAATTAATTTACATGTATATACAATTCAAACTGTCTGTCTTGCCAGTGCTCCCCAGAGTTTAGAGAGAATCTCTATAATTTTTTTTTTTAAATAATAATAATAAAACACAATTCACTCAATGGTGCTGCGGCATCGCATTATTAGATTGAAAATTTTCTAGGTCAAAAGCTTTTTGTTCTGCCAGCCACACGTATCATCACTTATTTCAGGTGGGCATACGCAAAAAACTGATAGGAGGGCATATGACGTACGTATGCCTGCATATGCCCTAGACTACACACCAGAAGCTGTTTCTCTGATTTTCTATTATTACCATATCATTTTTGGGTGAACTATTTATTTGACTACTCTGAAAATGATGTCAACGCTGACATTATTGAGTCTTACAACAGCAACTATTAGAAAACTTATCAATCCAAGTAATGCCCTTTGCTGCATTTTACAAAAGTCTCAAGAATGATGCCAGTCGGCTATTAGACGAAACAAATCAGAGTAATTTAATGACCACTTTGAGCCACTACTGTAAGTGTGTAAGCAACATTTGGCAGATCAAAGGTTAAGTGAGTATGAAAGCAGCACATTTATCCCTTTAAGACTGATTGGCGAAAATTGCTTCGTTTGACGTTGTTAATGTCCTCCCTCCTTTATCACTCGGATTGCCTGACTTATAAATATGAATGTCTGCTTGGTTCTTCCTGCCGCAAATCCCCGGTGGTCACTCTTTCTGCTCGCACGGAGTATGATGAAGCATTCAAACATGGGGGAAAGTAAGTGACATTGACATTACAAAGCTCAGCGATGAAGCTGAGACAGGATCTCATTATGAGGCAGAGCTGTTAATGACAAAACCATTGCCGGTCAAATGGGAAAGCTTGAGTCTTCTAATGTCCTAAAGCAACCAGGTCAATATTTTGCCTGATGCACAGTATTTTGAATACTTGCAGTGAATATTTTGTCTTATAATGGTTGATTTTAAATTTGTATTTTATGTTTTTGGCTCATTGTGGAACTTTGTAATTTGTATGTGGCTACAGCTTTCTTAAAATCCTTATGAAAAAGATTGATGTGCAGTTTTTATTTTCTGACAGGGCAGGACATATCAAAGGACTTGTGCCTGGGGTAGGGGGGCGTTCATCAAAAAAAGGTTGAGAGCTACTGTCCTAGAGGAACAGAGGCAATACTAAAATGATGGATTTGAATCCTCGATAATTTTTCATCTTAGTCAGTTTTCTTGGTGTATGAATACAGCACATTGTAGATATACATCTCCGCTTTAAACAGCTATCATATCTGTGAAGATGGATGCCCACAATCTGAACTGTGATGTGGGGCTAATGGTTTTACATCACCGGCCCATTTTTCTACCACAAGCAAACACTCCCTTCTTTCTCTTTTATGCACACAAACATATACATTAAACACACACCGTAGACACACTCACGTGCAAAGATCCACATCCACCCACTCATGCGGACACACACACACACACACACACACACACACACATTTTAATGAATTCATTAGCCCATTGTATCCTTTGCCTCATATGAGTGGGTCATATCTTGATGAATGGTGCATGTGGTGCCTTGCTTGGGGGTAGGATTTCATAGCTCAAGTGGCAAGAGAGATAGAGGGACCAATTCTGGATGGAGCTAAGAAAAATAAGAAAGAAGGGCTAGGTGTTTGGACCACCAGAGAGTTCCTCCCTCCCGCATGAACACAGCTTCAACAGAGACATTAAGAATCTAATGTGCTATTATTCTCCATTGCACCCCTAAGCTTTAAAAATCGGTCCTGTGGGTGTCTGCAGTAATAGGAAAGGGCTTTAGGACCTGTTTCTGAGACTAGATACCAGCACTCACAAGAGCCCTTGACACGCCGGCGACTTAATCTGCAACTCCTTCCACAAAATTGACATTGTCTAGAGAGTAAAGCAATCACCAGAACCGGTATTACGGAGCATTTATGTTTGAGCTGGGCTACCAAACAGCCAATCTTGACCTTTTCGAGAAACCCCGCTGCCAAACTCCATTTTTCTGCACGAGTCTTTCCAAACTTCCTTGAAGAATTATGTTTGACATTGGACTTGGCTCTCCTCAACGTGGTCTGTGGGTTTAAATTTGCACGAGCAATTTGTTTCACCTGATACCATGGTGGATTTGGGACCTGAAAGAAAGAGACGAAAAATGAAAAGTAGAAAAGAACAGAAACACTAGAGAGGGGGATATATTTCTGCACTTGAGTGATGGAAGGAGATCTTTGGACAGAGCTGGTGTATCACAGATTAATTTCGGTATTTGGGCCTGGGTTCACTGGACATTAATTATGACATGTGGCCACTGTCACACAAACAGACCAAAGGGACAAAGATGGACACCAAACAAAATATTGTGCGTGTACACTCATAACACAATGTGATTTCCCCTGCATTGACACCTCATGAGCAAATATTTAAAGACACCTTGATATAAAAATTGGAGTTTTATTGCAGTTAGTCTGTGTTGTTAGCTTTGAAGACCTCTTCTAGAGTACTCCTGAAAAAGGGACAAAAACAACCTTTACTGCATAATACTGTAATGAAAATCATCCTAGCCATACAATGGTCTTTTTATTATTATTATTATTAAAATCAGCATAAATTAATGGCAGTAAAATTAATATTAACATTATGTATAAATAATACAAATGTAAATAATATAATATAATACTATAACATATTATATATGTATAATTTATGTTAAAAAAATAAATAATATAATACTCCTTATTTTGTTTGCATTACTATGGAAGCTACATCCCACCATGGAATTAAAAATAAAATACTTTATTTCTTGCAGTTGTGACTTTATAAATCATGATTGTGAGATATAAACTGTCAGTTGTGAGAAATAAAGTCATAATAGTGAGATTTAAAGTTGCAAAATATAGTAGCAATTACGCAAATATAAGTTTCAATTCACAATTGTGAAAAATAAAGTCATAATTATGAGATATAAGGTAAAAATCAACAGAAATGAATGGCAGTACAATAAATACTAACATAATGCATAAATGCATTAAAATGTTTAATAACATAATATATACAGGAAGAAAAAAAGTAATTCTTACTTTCTATCTCACAATTGTGATAATGTAAACAGTGTGTGTATAACATCACAATTGTGATATTGTAAAGTAAGAATATTTTTTATTATTTTTATTCTGTGGTGGGCTCAAGGTACTGTACATTACAGTAATGCACATTGGAAGGATAATAATTTCATTAAAAATACATATGTCTCAATGCAATATATATATAAAAGACAAAATAAATAATACAAATTTTAATAGGCTTTATTTTCTTTATGCAAAATATACACACACACACACACAATTAAATATTTATGCAAAATAATTTCTTATTACTATTAATTTTGGGGTGAAATATGACTTGGACTTGTTTCTGACTGCCTTCATGAAATTCGCCTAGATAAGGCAATATTGTTTGAGATCTGCCGACTAAACGTGAAGAAAATATGTCATACTGTATGTTCACTTTTGCAGGTTAACATGCTGCGTTTCACACTTATTTAACTGATGAGTTATTTTTCATGCCTGTATCTACATCTGTAAGGTAGAATCAGTTCTGTACCCCACCCCCTCCTTCAGATCCCCCATTCATCCCTTACACCCCACCAGGGGCTTGAGGTACACCTTCATGAGAAGAGTCCGGGGGTAATTCAGACCGTCGGCTTAATTAATCTTGTGTCTGATTTGATGAATGGCTCCCAAATAGTGCTGTAATGGTGTGATATCTCTGCGCTGGAAGGCGCGGCTGTTGACAGAGGCTGTGTGAAAGTTAAAACGGGAATCACGTTCACTCAGGGCTTTGTTTGCAAACTTCCTTCACACACACACACACACACACACACACACACTGTCTCAATGTACAGCTCATTTCATGCTGTGGTACTCAGTTTTGACAAAAGATGATTTGTTGTCTGTAAAGAAAAAGTGTAGACCCTTAGAGGGAAAACACATTAGTGTGAGTAATCTAATGTTGATCTTTCTAATGAGAGGTGCTGAAATGCTTTTAAACATACTACTCTAGTAACACATTTGGGATGGGTACAAGTTGACTTTACAATGTGTGTAAAAGCATCAGTATAGCAAGGTCATCATAATGGATGGTTGTTCTTTGGTTAATTACCTGTACATCACATTAATTCCCTCAAAAGCAAAAAAACCAAAAAAGTGTTTTTTGTTTACCATTTTCTCTCTCTACCAGGGACAATATATTTGATATTTGATATCTATATTACAGAAAATAATAGAATTTTTTGGCCATTTTTAAAATTTGTTTACAGTGATCATGTACTTACAATTGACGTTAAAGAAGAACAAAGCGTATTACAGGTAAAAATAAATAAATATGGAATGAGAAACCAAATTGGTGACCAAGTGTTGGATAGGAGGCTAGCTAAAATGTATTGGATTCATTTGTTGATTGGTTATTCTAAAGGTCGCACTTTTTTGTGAAAATCAAGTCGTATACGATTTCGCCTTTGCGTATTAATTCATGTAATGATTTTATGTGTTTTTATGAGACTACATTATGTTGGCCTACGTGTAAACAGTTTGATAGACTCACATACCAAGCTTGTACCTGCAAAGTGACATCCAATTTGTCAACTCCTGTTATGACCATGTAAAGTCAACAAACCACTTTTGCATTATATATGCAAGGATCCAGAAAGTCATTGTTTACGAAAAGCAACATTTGCCCACAGGAGGTATGGTAAGGCATAATAAGAAGTTAATTTGCCTGGCACAGTACTCCCACTGCTAAAAGGATGATTTAGAAAATGTTACAGCACAAATAACACACATTTATATGTAACAGATAATATAAGTGATTTAACAAAAATACAAGCAGTACAATTCTGCTTTTAAACCCTCTAGAATGCCTTTTCCCATAGATTTCCATTGTAGGCAAATTACTCTAAACACAATTTATGAGTCAAAATATTTCATGTGGTAGAGCTTTACTTTTTTCGTACTCAGAACAGTCCTTTAAGCTGTTCTAAGTTAATTTCAATTTGTAATTCAGCTCTAAACAAAGACGTCATAAAGAGTGTAATCTTAGTGTTCAAATTAACTTAATGCATCGTACAATTCCAGTATCCATAAACACATTTTCATTTGTCTTTTGTTAAAATGTCTCTAAGGAATAGGAACACCGAAACAGATTCAAACAGTAACAGTTACGCAATTCAAAATATAAACCACACTTGTGCATTATTAATCCCCCCTTAAAATACTTTCCTGCCCAAATTATTGACAATCTGTTGTGCTATATGAAGGGTGGGAATATCCTTGACACTGACAGTTGTTGGTTTGGGATAATAAAGTAAAACCCACCTCTTTAATCTTTAATGGGCCCTCACTAATCCCCTAGTTTAACTGACAGACCCTAAGGGAGTGTTACCCTGTCTGCACTACCATACTGCAATAGAGAGGCAACACTATCCTTTGATTTTCAGCTTTGATCTGTCCAATGTGATGCTAATTTCAGTCAAATTTCAGCATATGGAAATTTATACTCCTTTTGTATGCATGTATGTGTGTCTGTTGGTGGGTGGGTGCGTGCGTGCGGGTGGGTTATTGTCTCTGGCATTATCTGATTTGCCTTGCGAAGTATAACATCTTGCTGGCCCATTAACCTGGTCCGAGAAAGCATAGCTGTTTTAAAGGTTAAAGGCATCAGTTAGGATTAAACTGTGTGCTTTTTCGATCCATATGGAATGATTGAGGGATCAAACTATCACAAGTCACACTTTGTGTGTATGTGGCAGAAGAAATTAATTTATGCATTTGTCTTGGAGTATGTCTCAATTTGCTGCCTAGTTAATTTGTTAGCAACTATTAAACAAATAAAAAAATCAAACAATATTTCGTTTTATAAATTACATTTTGTTAAAAATTACACTATTCAATTTGATGACAATTTGTTAAGAAATGTGTGTAAATCTTAAAAATAGGCCAAAATATTTTTGGAAAGATAATTTAATGCTGATATATCCACAAATATCCACTTTTCATTTATCTTTTTTTTTTTTTTTTTACAAAATCATTGTAACAGGGATGACAAATTAAAATCGTCCTCTACTGACAAACCTAACAAAATATAAGATAAAGTGATTAAAAAAATGAGGTGACGCTAATGATGTCATTTTAAATGGACAACGTGAAGGTGAAGAACCACCTGATGTGAAATGGGTGTGAATTTAAATCCACAGTCCAGAAATAATAATATCCACAAAATGTAGAGGGGTTGGCACTCCAGAGAAAATGTATTATTTAATTTTGATTCATCGTCATTTTCAAACTAATGTGGAAAAACTGGCAAATGTGGCAGTAACAGTAAAAGTAGCACTTACTGTATAGTAAGAGGAAAACCATTCAAAACACTCAGGAACCTGCAGATTTTGACCTCTGAGAAATAATTATATTATCCATTAAGGCTGGACGATTGACTGAATTAATGAAATCGCAATTTGTCCCTGCAGGGTAGCACTTCACAGCAAAAACAGAATTTTTGTGGTCTCTAGTGGCTATAGGCGGCACTTCAGCACAGAAACGTCTCGGGTTACTTGACTGTAACCCTTGTTTCCTGATAAAAGCGGAACGAGATGCTGTGCTGAATTAGCGCTTTGGGAAACACTTTAGGTGTGACCAGCTGTGAATATGTGTGCAACACGTCAATGAAAATCGAGCGGAATTTATAGCCTCTGCCATTGACATCATTGTATGCACCTGTAGCAGGGCTATAAATAGATGCATCACAGGTGCGTTGTCAGATATTTTGTCTGAAGAGCAGTCCTGGGGCATCCCAGTGTGGCAATGAAGCGCAGTATCTCGTTCCACTTTTATCAGGGAACAAGGGTTTCAGTCAAGTAACCCGAGACGTTCCCTTTCAAAAAGCTACTCTTATGATGCTGCGCTGAATTAGCGCTTTGGGAATGAGAATACCCACGCCGCCACACTGTGGATTTCCGGACCCCTTACGGTTGTGTAGTATGCTCACAAGAGCGCGAGAGGTCTCAGACATGAGCTTGTGACGCAGACTCAAGGACATAAGAGCCCGGAGTGGCATGAACATCCAAACTATAAAATCTAATGAATGTGTGTGGAGAGGACCAGCCTACCGCATCACAAACATGCTGCAGAGGGACACTTCTAGCCAAGGCTTTAGAGGAGGCGACCCCTCTGGTAGAGTGAGCCCTGATACCTACTGGCGAAGCTTAACCGGGCCTCGTAGGCCAGGATAATAGCGTCCCTCACCCAATGCAACATAGTCTGCTTGGTGGCGGCCACCCCCCTGTTGCAGCCCCAGGGGGTCTGGGTGACTCAGAGAGAAGTAGAGGGGACATTGTGCTGTCTGTTGAGAGGCGAAGAGGTCCACTTCTGCCCTGTAAAATCTCACACAGATTTGTTCCTCTACCTCGGGGTGGAGTTTCCACTCACTCGTATGTATTTTCTGTCTGGACAGTAAATCTGCTCCCATTCAGAAATCCAGGGATACAAGCTGCTCTAATTAACAGGAGCTTGCCCTGGGTCCAAAGGAGAATCTGCCATGCCAGTCTGTTCAGCTGGCATGAACGTAGTCCTCCTTGATGATTTATGTAAGAGACTACCACTGTGTTGTCCACCCACACCAAGACATGGAAGCCTCTGGAGGAAGTATTTCAGGGCTAGAAATACAGCCATCAACTCAAGACAGTTAATGTGACAATCGAGCTGATGACTCTCCCATTCCCCTTGAGCTGGATGACCACTTAAGACCGCTACACAGCCTGTAAGGGAGGCGTCTGTCGTTAGCAACCTACGACGGCAAGACGCACCTAGAGTGGGACCCAAAGTGAAGAACATAGAAAGGGTACGTTGCACGCAGCACATAACCCTTATCAGCCTAGGGGATTAGCCCTTGGATGAAACCCCGTGGCTTTGAGCCACAACTGAAATGGTCTTAAGTGCAAAAAGGCCCAAAGGGATCACCGAGGACGCAGTTGCCATGAGACCTATTAGTCGTTGATACTGACGGACAGTGCAACCTTGGCCTAGCCTGACTTTGCTCAGGGTGTTCTGAATTAGAGCGGGAGACAATTGTGCCCGCATAGTGATCGAATTCCATACGATCCCCAGATAGGTAGTTTTCTGAGTGGGAGAGAGAATGCTTTTCTTGGCATTGAGCCTCAACCACAGAGAAACCAGATGAGCTAAGACGATATCCCTGTGATGTAATGCCAGTTCTTGTGACTGTACTAGTATCAGCCAGTCATCTATGTAATTCAGAATGCGGATTCCCTGGAGTCACAAAGGAGCCAGTGCTGCATCCATGCATTCCGTGAATGTGTAGGGTGATAAGGCTAGACCGAATGGAAGAACCCGATATTGGAAAGCTTCGCCCCCGAATTCTGAACTTTTCCTTGATTTTCAATTTTTTTTAGATGCACATGTGTATATATATATATATATATATATATATATACACATATATACCACAGTTAGTTCTGGTCCTCGAATCTGATTGGACGAGAGACATTCCACAAGCACTGATGGTCAGCACTTGGACGCTTCACTGTGTGTGTATCACTCCGCTTGAGTTCGTGCCGTTCTTAAACCAAAGTGTAAGAGCAGTGGAGATCTGTTAGAAGTCTTTTTTTGAAATTACATATGTTAGCCAGCAGGTTGTGGCAAAAGATCATTTTTGTGTGTAATATGAGCCAGTTGGTGAATCCATTAGTCATTGTTTACATAGAACAGCGCTCCGTGATCGCTGGTATTACTAATACATTACCAAAGCTAGGAAATAGCTTTAAACAGCTTTAAATGGACAACTTCAGTATTAAGGCTCATCACAGCTGAGAGACACAACTGATTTATTAGAGAACTCAAGGTAACTTACTTTTTATCTGAGTTTCCACATTGGATACATACTCTTTAAAATGGCGGAGGACATCGCTATTTCTCTAGTGAATAACTCTTGTGCACTGGTACCATGAAATAGGGAGAAATACCCCCGCTTGGATGTCTATTTTCCACTGAGAAAGCTGATCTTCAGAAATCTGACAGCATATCTGCTTGGGAGTGGCAACAGGTGATCTCACATGCTCACTCTCTCTCTCTCTCTCTCTCTCTCTCACACACACACACATCCATCCTTCTGTCCATGTTTATCCAATGACATGTCAGAAACAGCACAAGCCGTGATGCTATTTCTGAAGTGACAGTTTTAATTACTAATAAAGGCTTGCACACATCATTTGTTTTGAACCAGCAACGGCAGATTCTGATCCGTCGCGTAAGAAAGTAGTTCCATGCACAAATGCTTAAATATATATATACTGTCAGGGTTGGGAGGGTTACTTTTGAAATATATTCCACATCTGGTTACAGAATACATTTTCATTCATGCATTTGGCAGATGCTTTTTTCCAAAGCAACTTAGAGTGCAATTTTTACACAATGGCTGTGGGGATCGAACCAGCAACCTTCTGATTAACAGTTATGTGCTTTAGCCCACTACACCACCACCACTCTTAAACATAATACACGCTGTAAAATTTAATTTGTAACATATTCCGTTAGATTACTGAAGGTCAGTAACATATTCTAAATACTTAGGATTACTTCTTCAGCACTAGTCGATTTTTACACTTGTTTTGACTATAAAAGACAAAATACACATGTTAAAAATACATTCTCTGAAAAACATATATATCTTATTCAGTGTTGTTTCTGAAACAAGATAAATCAAATTGATCTTCTTTTAAGGATTTTTAAATATTTTAATAGGAAAACAATAAAAAAAAGATTATCATGAATACGATTTTTGCCCTAATATCAAAGGTCTTACTACAAAAAAGAAATTATGATCCAATGTGAATTTACTTGATAAAAAAAATATGATCGTGTCTGGTAACATGTGCATGTAAAATGGCTAGAAATAGCATTTTAGCTTAGCGTAAATCTGACAATTTACACAAGGTTTATTTCTATTTCTTCTGCTCCAAACTTACATCAAACTTACTGTATGAATGTAACACATCGTAAGAATGTGTTTCACCGCTGTTCAAATGCACTTTGGATCACATCATTTATATGTGTAAATGTTTTCGATCTGAAAGGACTAAATATTAAATGAAACAAATGACAATAAAAGTACTAAGGACTATTACCCATAATTGCTAATACCAAAGGAGAGGTTGGAAGCACAAGGCTGGGGACAGGCCAAAAGGCATCCTCATGAAAAAAAATTAAAGTTTTATGAAGATTGACTGTAATAACAAGTTGTAAAAGTTTTTATCAGCTAGATTAAATTGCATCATTGCTTATGTATACAAAAAAACAGCTTTTGCCAGCCGGATATCATGAACATTACATGACTGTTGCAAGGTTTTTGCAAAACAAAATCCCGTGCTTCATTATGTGTTTTGCTGCAGTTTCCCAGTGAAATGTCCAACGAGGGGCTCCAAAAGCAAGTGAAATGGTGTCATTGTCAGAAGAGTTTTTTTAAAGGAATAGTTCACCCAAAAATGAAAAATATCTCATTATTAACTAACCTTAAGCCATCCCACATGGGTATGACTTTCTTTCTTATGCTGAACCCAAATGAAGACTTTTGGTCCATACAAAGCAAGTGAATGTGTGCCAAATGTTTGAAGCTCAAAAAATCACATAAGTCAGCATAGAAGTAATCCAGAAGACTCCAGTGGTTGAATCAATGTATTCAGAAGTGAAATTATGTGGGTGAGAAGTCCTTTTATACAATAAATTCTCATCTCTGCTAACTCAGTCTCCACATTAACTTTCACATTCCTCTTCTTGTGTTCTTGGTGATTCATGTTTTTCATGCATATCACCACCTACTGGGCAGGGAGAAGAAATTCTGGCAAAAAAAGGACTTACATATGGATCTGTTTCTCACTCAGACCAATCATATCACTTCTGAAGATATGGATTAAAACAGCTGAGTCATATGCATTTATTTTATGCTGCCTTTATGTGCTTTTTGGAGTGCCCAGATTTTGGCATTTCATGGACCTATAGAGCTGAGATATTGTTTTAAACATCCTCATTTGTGTTCTACAGAAGAAAGAAAGTCATACACATCTGAGATGGCATGAGGGTGTGCACATGATGAGCAAATTTTCTTTCCCTTTAAAGTAAATATAGGATTGAGGTTTTAATGCATAAAACATACCTCCTAACTTATAATTATATCCTAAACTTAACCAATAGTGTCCTAAAAACAAATGCAACATAAAAAGGACAGTTTCGAGAGCAACCATGTAATTTTGTGTTGCTTCCATGACACTTTCTTTCACATGTCAGCTTGCGTGCTTGCCTTGGTCTGTGGTCTTCCAAGTACAAAGTCCAACAGTCCATCAGGTGAGCAAACGCACAAGCTAATCTCATTGTAATGAGTGTAATATAAATGTTAAAATAGTTTTTCAGTTAATGTGTTGTGGTAAAAGTGTTTCAATATCATAGTGTGAAAGTACTATAGTCCAGATTGTGAAAATGTGCTTGAAGTAACCATTCATTTTCCGTTATATTTTGACATATAGTATATAGGTCTTTCTACAATAAAAACATACTGTGAATTTCAGAACTCAAAACTTAATCCCCAATGCAATTAAAGCATTCATTGAAACCAAGCTTCCAAGACACCTCGTTCTTCTTCCTTAATATTGTATATGTCACAAATGGTACTCATTAATTCATGACCGCCTCTACAGCAACAACATAAAAGCCTACTTTACATCATCGCACCCATGGCCCTGCGCACTGTGGCTCAGTTTGTACTCATAGAGAGAGAGCAGGACAAACAGGCCTTGTGTACTATTCCTGAACACCACCCACCAGCGCTATTTTTAATTGTTGGTGTATGTAAACATGCTCTAGTTGGACGTCTTAAACAGTTTTGTTGTGTTTCCAGCAATGTGCATTTCAGTGCAGAATGTGTGCATCTTCATTGTTCTTTGAACTATGTGTGTGCGTCATGTGGATGTGTCTTCAGTGTATTTCAGCCTGGATTGCATGTGTTGTCAACTCGTATTGCTTGTGAACCAGTCGTAAAATGATTCAAGCTTTGCTAAGGAATAGTTATTGAATGATGGGGAAGTTAAAACACTTGGACTGGATCAAAAACGTAATTAAACGGTTCCATTCATTAATATTTTAAATGTCATGACTGTTTAGTTTATAGTGCTGACACACTGTTTACACCAGGCATGTTCGTTAATGCGATGGCTTGAGGCTGTCTACACTATGATTATCGACACAAACTTTCTAAACAACAATAAACTTTCTTTATTTGTCTTGTTGGCAATAATAGCACAAGCGGGTGCAGCGCAAAATGGAATGGGACACAAGCACAGCAACGGACACTACCATGCTAGACAGCATTATTGATTATAATGGGTTCTATTGCTTCTGACACAACTCTCACATCCAGTGTATATAGGGTGTGAGTGTTAACAGTTGTGCTTGAGATGAACAGTTTTATATATTCGGATACAATTTGTTGGATGCGCGTTATGTGTAAACCATGAAATTTAGTTTTATAAATGTTGTCTTGTGGAGTTTTAATTTTCTTCTGACTGAGTTTCAAATATGGCTGAATTTTAGGGGCTGTACGATGTTAGCTAATCAGAACTGTGGGCATTTATGTTGACGTTTAAAGGAGTAGCTGAGCACTTTTTATCATGTCGAACACTGTGTGTGTAGTTTTTTTAAATCATGTTGTTTTATATTTTTTTTGTGTCGTACACTGTGTGTTGTTTTTTAAAATCATGTTGTTTTATATTTTTTTTATGTCGTACACTGTTTGGGTTGTCTTTGTAAAAAATTGCTCAAATGTATGAACTCATCCACTGCAAACCAAATCTACCTACGGGTATAAATAAAGTAACCTGAACCTGAGGCCAAAACTGAGCTTTTCAGACAGAGGGCCTGAGACAGGGTGGAAAATTATCATATATTAATAAACTATGAATGATTTAATAAAAATAAAAGTTTTATTAACTCAGGAAAGATAATAAAACTATAAAAAAGAGCATTTCATGACCCCTTTAACTAATATCAACAGTGCATATGCATAACGGCACTGAACTTTATAGCAGCTATAATGAAGATGCATAATTGCGTATGATTAAGTGACATTGTTGGTAAACATCAGTTTAAATGTGTGACCTCGTTATCATGGCAGAGGTAATCGAGTAATCACTGTCACAATCTTTAGTAGTTCACAATGTACTGATTCACATTCACAGAAACTAGGGTGCAAATGAGACACAGCGAGCACATATCTTGCTAACTAGCACATAAAGCTAACGAGCTGGTGAATAGAGCACATGGGGCATGATGGCAGATGGGCTGTATGTGTAAAGATGGATGAGTGGGTGGGCAGGTGATTGTAGGGGCGCAGTGATGAGATTCAGAGGCCTTGCCTAGTCCATGGACTTGATTTAACTAATCTCATCTCTATCAAAGCATTGCGGGTCGAGCAGACTCGCTATTATTTATGGGCCTGGGGTAATTACTGCCAGGTGGTCATTAGGGCCAGGCAGTGTGGGGAGGGTGGGGGTGGGTAGAGTGATGGGACCTTGGTCCTCTAAGGTCTTGTACCTTTAGGCTACCAGTAAGGCAGAGCCATTTCTTAAATTCACATGGCCTTATGCAATGTTGCTATGGGTGGACGCCAACATTCCCTGGGCCAATGAGTATGCTTTACCAAAGAGGAACTTATTGGGCCCCCTTGACACAGGGCCCAAGACATCGTTCCCGATCAGCCTGATCTCATAACAATTACGTGACTGTGGCAACGTTTGTGCAAAATTATGTTATGTGGTTCTTTACATATAATGCTGCAATTTCTTGGTGAAATGTCCACTGATTGGCAATAAAAGTAAATTACACTTTCTCCCAAACAGATGAGGTCTTTGAGGTTAATGCTTTTTCAAGTCTTGAATCAACAAAACAAACCTCCCTCCTGTACAGTAAATCTTAAAGCTGAAACGTAACCGATAATGTCATAAAAAGCAAATGTGATGTAAAAATGCAATTGCTGAAGCATGTCATTTTGTGGTGCTTATGACACTTACAAACACTTGATGTGCTTAAAGAAAAGTGTTTAGATGTCATAACATTGTGTGAGGAACAGGGTGAATGTAAGTGTTTATGAATAATAATCTTATATATATATTATTTATCTATTTATTTTACTTAATTAAAAAGTTTTTCATTTAGATTTGTAAAAGAGAGATACCAAAACACATGTGCTCTAATAAAAAAATGCAATTTGTCTAATTTAAGGTGCCTGTATTTTGTGCTTGCCCTTAGTAAAAAAGAGACAAGTATGTGGCACAGTGACATTATGCCAGGAAGTAGGGATGTGCAAGACTAGTCGACACTGGAATTGCTAGTCGGTTAATATTTGTCTCCATTAAACTGTTCAACATTTTTACACATTTACGTTTAGCTTTATATTTTTACAGAGGCTGCACTTAAAATACTGTCATATTAATGTTAAAAAATTTTTTAATTAATAATACAAATACTATTTTAAAAAGAGGACATCTAGAGCAGATACCTGATACCAAGATTCATTTCACCGCAGGCTGCGCATGCTTCTTCCCTCTGTCACTTGTGGCACGCAGGAAAAAGTCCTACTGCTAGACAAGAAAACTCACCAAGAGTAGCTATAGAAATCACTTCGGTGGTGGTGCTGGAAGCAGATTTCCGATACGTTGGCTTGAAAGTTTGATGTTTTCACATTTGAATCTTCTTCAAATCTGTGCATGCTTGTAAGTTTTTTTCCATTTCCCACGAGTGGGCTTTTAAAAGCACAGGATGGCCGCCTCAGATGAGTCAAGTCGCATGTTTTACCAGTCCACGTTGTTAAGCACACAGCCAAGATAACAAAGGAGTGGCTACGGGACAACTCTGTGAATGTCCTTGAGTGGCCCAGCCAGATCCCAGACTTGAACCTGATTGAACATCTCTGGAGAGACCTGAAAATGGCTGTGCACCGACACTCCCCATCCAACCTGATGGAGCTTGAGAGGTCCTGCAAAGAAGAATGGGAGAAACTGCCCAAAAAATTGGTGTGTCAAGCTTGTAGCATCATACACAAAAGACTTGAGGCTGTAATTGGTGCCAAAGGGGCTTCAACAAAGTATTGAGCAAAGGCTGTGAATGTACATGTGATTTATTTTTATTTTTTTTATTTGTAATAAATTTGCAAAGATTTCAAACAAACTTATTTCACGTTGTCATTATGGTGTATTGTTTGTAGAATTTTGAGGAAAATAATGAATTGAATCCATTTTGGAATAAGGCTGTAACATAAAAAAATTTGGAAAAAGTGAAGCGCTGGGAATACTTTCCGGATGCACTGTATGTATATATATATATATATATATAGTGGCTCTGACTGCACAGACAAATGCCAGTTTCGCAGTATGTGCTTACTTATACAGCCCGCTTCCTTATTATTTGAACTTTAATAAAGGATGCATTAAATACAGTATAAAATGGTGCAGTGTTTCCTTTTTAGATGCTCTGACATCTAAAAGGCAAGTTTTGCTTAAGCGAAACAGCACGTACTGCTCCGCTTTATTTTACGAAGACACTGCTTCTGTTTTTACTTATTTTGCATTTTTGTATTATAATACTCTGCGATCTACATCACCTTAATCTGTTTGGAAAATTTGGAGTGCCTCTGGACTGTGAGCTAGACTTTGTTCCTCTCCTCAATCAAGTGCGAGCTGAAGTGCTGCTGAAGATCTCATGTTGTGTTAAATGAAATCAGATGACTATTCGACAATAAAAACTTTTGTTGACATTTTGTCTAATTGTTTCAGCCCTAATGTTTAGTAACTTTTACTTGGCGAATTCCATTTAGAACAGGCTTTTAGGGTTGCGCAATTGGTCCTGAACTATTAATTCAATTGTTTTCAGTAAATAAACATGTATTCGCTAAAGGTGAGTGCGTGTCATGTTCTATAGCCTATTTAATGTACAATGATCATAATGCAAGGGGAGCATGTCACAGATAAATGCCCCTTTTCAGCTTAATTTTGGAACTGGAATAGGTGAAGTATTTTAAATGGGTCAAATAAAATTTAGTTTTTTGCTGTTTTCTGAAGATTGGTTTGTTTTTAGACTAGTCAACTCCAACACTTTTGTTTAAAGGTCAGTGTAATTAGTCGTTTAGCACATCCCTACTATGAAGACGACATTGGCACTGAGCAGAGATCAGTGCATTTAAAACTCTCAAATGTCCATCTGTCATAGAGGACACTCTCTCTATCTCTCTCTCTCACACACACACACACCCTGACAAATTCACTTCTGCACTGTGATGGATTAATCAAGATGAAGAGCCACTTGTCCTCTTCGGATCATTCTGACAGTGCTGTCTATCATGTCAAACCCGCTTATATTGTCTAAAAAGAATCTCAATGTGAGAACATTAGGAAATCTTTGGTTTAATTTTATTAGATAATACATTAAACAAATATAGTAAAAGTGACCAGGCAGAGAAGATTTATATTATGTGAGAGGATCTGAATTATTTACTGTAATGATACCTTCTGAGGACCACAAGAGTTCATTTATTTCATTAAATAACATGCATATTCATACACCACAATGTTTTTGAGGACATGTTGTGTCTGCGTGCATGTAAAATTGAGGGGAAAAAAGTGAGAAATCTAATAATTATTTGTAAATTTCTATGTCATGAAACATGAATCATGACATTTTCAGGCGTTTGTATTTGGGATTTTAGGTAGCGTTTACTTTTTCTGAAAACTGTATTCATAGAAAACAAGGCAATTAGTATTTGGACTAAACATAGCTGTTTATTAGCTGATTTATTTTACACCTCAGATAATTAATTTACTAAGTTAATTTACTTAGTTTTAATTCTTCACATACCAGGGGAAAAATCACTCCGTTGTCATGTCTATGAATGTAAATTACAGCATTTATTTATAAAATAAAATTAACTTAACTTAAACTTAAAGTTATCATTGCAGAAGTTATAGTATATATATATTATATATATATATATATATATATACATCTATAAGTGTACTTGTTTTTTTTAGTTTGTGATTATTTACATTACAACTATATTCATAGCAAACAAAACTTCTTTTTTTACTGATGCATTTGGAGTAAACATAGCCTGAAGTTGTTTATTAGCTGATTTATTTTGCACATACGATTTTATTTTAACATAATTTTGCTTTCATTTCTCCACGAGACAACAATATCAGCCTGCTGTCATTTGTATTAAGCTATATGATGCTTTCTTATGGATTACAGCTATTGTCAGGGATGGAGAGTGAGCTCTTCCCCCACGTCAGTGTGTTATGTGTGGGGCTGGGCTGAAGAGACCCATGGGGTTTCCGCATGGAGGAAGAGTGAGATGATAGGGGAGATGTAAGTGAGTAATTACATCCTCGGGTGAGAGCAGGTCTCTTAGACATGGCCGGTGTTGTGTTCCTGGCTCTGTGGATCCACTCCAGGCTGTGTTAGCTGGCTCTTTGAGCTTCACTGGCCCACAGTCCTGAGGATGTTTTCCAGTATGACAGCCCTCAGAGCTGGGCCGTCCCTTGAGACTAACATTGAGTCATTAACAACTGTCCATGGCAAGAAGATCTAAGAGAACAAGTTCAACATGATCAGATCTAGGAGCAACTGCAAAAAAACAGAGCTGGGCATTTCTGTTAAGTGTCTGTTTTGGAGTGTTGACGTACAGCAATAACAAGTTGCTGGTCAAAGGTCCGATTCCTTTGTTTGAATGGAAGGGAGATGAAAGTTTTGCTTTGGGAAGTAGCTTTTTCAGTCATGGTTCTTATCATCTCAATGAAGCCCTGAAGCTAGAAAAGCAAGTTCGAAAGCAGCCGAACGCTGTCAGGGGGAGTAAACCTGACTAACTTGGATATTTTTGTGTCTCCCAAGGGATGTTTGTACAGAAATGAAAATCAATGAGAAATGTCAAGGGAAAAAGAAATATGTACCTGAGTTTTGACTGTTTGCAAAATTTTACATACAGTTTTGATAACTTTTTTTTATGTAAGGGTTGTGATGTACTGATAAAATGAACTGTAAGGAATTAATCTCTGGACAAAAGAATGGTGTTTCACATTCATAATCCATATTTATATATTCTTAAAGGAATGTTACAGGTTCAAAACATTTTGAGCTCAATTAAAAACATTTGTGGCATCATGTGTATTATCACAAAAAAGAAGTAAAAAAAAAAAAAAAGAAGCAAGAATCGATATTATGTTGAGGCACTTGCAATGGAAGTGAATGGGGCCAATTTTTGGGAGATGTGAGGCTTATCATTTTATAAAAGCACTTCTATCGGGAAGACATGCAGGCTTGAGTGAGGTTTAAGATGCCATTTATTTGATGAATGTAAAACAGAAAAGTAATGTCTCTCTTTGGCGTAGGCCCCGTCTGGAGGTCCAAGGGAGTTGTACTCGGAACCGTCATATCCTGCCGGAGATAGGAGGCAGGGGTGAGGAGCCTACCCCCTGGGACAGGGCTCAACTGATGGTGGTGGGGTGGTGGAGGTTGCCGTGTTATCACACTGAAACAGCAATGTGATAGATTGTGAGCAGACTTATAAAGCAATGGCTTGTATGCGATTGGCTAGGAATTACCCAGCTAATGGTGTGATGATGAACAGCTGCTAGTCTTCCCGCTAGAACTAAGCTGCGCTTATGTTACGATCCCTGGTTGTCTGCCCCGTGTCTTCCGTGTCACCGTCACCATGTTCCATTCTGTCATTGTTTCTCGTCACCTGATTCTCGTTTGTATCCTCATGTGTCTGTGTATTTAAACCCAGCCTGTTCCTCCATTACCTTGTCGTTCGTTGTTTCAACTGCTTTGATGTCCCATGTTCAGATGTTTGCTCGGTTACCTGTCTTCCCGTGTTCTTTCCAGCCGTGTACAACCAGTTCGTGTTCCCTAGATGTTTTCGTGTTTTTAGTTTAGTTTTATCCATCGTGGTTATTTCCTTTGTTCCTGTTTGTCTTGTTCTCACTCTTGTCAAATAAAACCCGCACGTAGATCCAACCTCCTCGCCTGCCTTCATCTGCATTCATAACAGCTTACATTTACATTAAGTCTTCTGTTAAAACTTGTGTATTATTTGAGCTTGAAAGATGTCTAATTAGTCATTTTATGGTTTTAGGGTTTGCAGCGTTACACTGTCATGGCAACAGAGTTGTACTATTGGAAATAACTTTACACAGAAAAGATCAGTAAGAGATTTATGTAATTAAAATCATGTTAACATGAATAATGTTTACATCTTGTGGCAATTCTTTTGAAACTGTATTTTAACGTTTACTGACTGGCCCCCATTCACTTTCATTGTAAGAGCTTACTTCAATGATTTGTCGAGTAACTTAATTTCACGATGAAGTAAAAAATATTGTTAAAATGAATCAAGCTGAGTGCATGGTCTCACCAATTAAAGTAATTTTTAAGGGTCAGACAGGTAGAAATAGCTCTTACAAATGCACATGTTCACTTTTTATAAACAGTAGAGAAGAGAAACGCAAATGATAAGAGAAAAGGAGAGAACAGAACCAGAAAATAATGCAAGCCAGAGTTGAACTTGAATGGCCTGCGAGCGCTATGCCCAATGTGTTAGAGCATGGGGCCCACGACTTGGCCAAAATACAACTCAATTATTTGTTACTATCATTATAAAAAGAGTGAGATTTGTGAATCTGTGAAAGGGAAATGCTGTAAATACTACATTTGGTGTGGTCTGATTTCTGTTATGGACCTTTGTGTATAAGTAAGGAAATACATGTATTTAAAGACTAGGTGCCATAATGCGCTCTCCGAGATCTCCATTTATTTTTTACTGGTCTCAGTGGTGCCATTCCAGCCAACTGCTGTGGACTCAGCATCTATTCTAATTCGGTCAAACAAGCACAAAATTTCTGGCTATTTGGCCCCTCCATTAAGATGACTTAAGTGATTTTCTCTTTGCGTGTGGCTTAAGTAAATCAAATATGTCTCACAAGCCAAGTTATTAAAAACAGTGTCCTTTCATTCGCCCCCCTCTGTTCTATCAAAGCACAGTAATCCTGATTTACACAGTTTAAAAACCTCTGCCATATCCTGCTACCTTCCCAAGGAGATCGAGTAATTAAATTGGTACTTTTACAAGTCGTACCCAATAAATCTGAATAAATTAACAAGGCATTACTAAGACTGCTACATTACATTTGCATAGTGTATTTAATGAATATGCAACTGCAAGTAAAAAGGTCTGCTACTGTGAACCCTCCGAATTAGCATAACTACTTCCAGCATGTTTCTTAAATAATGCTCTCATTTGCACATCACTGAGTTGGCTAATTCTAACTTCAGTCAGGGTAGCCTTGTAATTAAGACTCTTGCTTTAATTTTTAATGAAGTTTATGTTACATCAATCCTGACAGTAATGAGGGGGACATGGAAACAAAAAGGCTTCTAATAATTAAATTCGCAAACCAGTTCTAGGGATAATAATTCCTGAGGAGGAATTACATGACTAATTATTAATTAAATATTCATACTGTTGCATGGGCTGGCTCACTTAACTGCACGTCTTGTTGCCAGTAATGCTGACATGTAAATCGCAGTTTCTATCGCCACATCTACTCAAAGGTCCTGTATCCTTTTTAGTACATGATTAATCATGTTGACACCACAGAAGAAATTATTTTTATTGGCTCCATTTGTTAAGCTGTATTACCTGAGTTGGTTTAGCTCCTGTTGAGATTAATTACAGAGGTTTAAGTACATAAACAAACTGGAGTTGGAATGGGCAGAATATTATTGGTGAAATAATATCAACATCTGTTTACGATGATGCACACATTAGCGTTGTTTGCCTTACGTTTTGTTGTTCATATCCTTTTTGTCATAGGAAAAAGGAAAAAATGTATCCTGTCTAAGATGGTTTGCTGGTCTTAACTGTTCTCTGAGCCTGGCCAAGCTAAAATGTGCACAAAATCCCTTCCAAAACCACCCAACAGATCATTCTGAACATGACTGTGTACTCTAGGTTATTTTCAAAGTTTGAAGCCATTCCTTCGGTGTTACTGATTGTTCACACCACATCTACCATAATTTACATCAACCTGAGTGCAAATATGATATTGTAAAGTACAAATCTTCATGCTCAATTTAAAGCATATAGCATTACCCTTTCAGCCTCGTCCATTCGCTCTGCATTTATCCAACCAAAATTTGCAAATGGCTTATTCTAACAGTATGCTGTTTTTGACCTTTTCGAATTGGTTATTATCCGCAACACGTGTCCGCTCTTGATCTCTCTCTGTGGTCTGAAACAGTCCATTTTAACATCATTAAGGTGCTGAAATGGTCTTCACATCTTTGCAGTCTTTGGTCCCAATTGAGGTTTCATGGCAGAGTCAGATCTCCCCATTTGAAAGGCAGCATGGCTAATTAAGCTTGGCTAATAAGCTGGTCTATGTCAGCCTGAGTTTTAGTGCCTGTCTCAGCAGATATTGGTTCACAGTAATGGCGTTAGGCTAATTGCCACAAAGACGATGACTGATACCTGCTGAAATTTGCTTTGTTCCCCAGTTGCCAACACACATCTATGGACCACATGAGAGAAAACCGAATCCTTTCTGCTACTAACACACAGATTGGTGTTTACATATTTAAAGGTCTAGCTTTGTTTATTGTGCCACTGAAAACTCAAATTAAAATGAGTAAAAACTATGGTAAGTTGCTTTGGAAAAAAGCATCTTCTAAATGAATAAATGTAAAGGGATGCTGCTGAAAGAAACAGCTTAGATCAGCAAACAACATGATCACAAGGGAAGTAGGCATGTTGTTTCTGAGGATTCGAGTACCCTAGCATTGGCCAATATGCCGACTAACTGTGGCATTCCATGTCACTTTCCTTGTGGCGTGACAGGAAGCATTTTGCATCAGCAGTGTAGGAGACTTGTGTTCGCACCCCACGTTGAAACCAGGAAGTAATCACATTTGCATAATCAGTGACGGCCGCAAATCCAGACATTGCTTTTTTCCCTCTAACATAACATTTTGAATCCACTGATGGCTAGGTTGAGGTTTGGTATTTGGGTTGGGGACAGTTTATAAAATATGCATTCCTCTTCACTATATCCTGTACAGCTGAAAACAACTCGCTTCAAAACTCGCTGTTAACGCCCCTCTGTTGAAATTACTCCTGTGAAATGGAGCTCACACGTGTTTATATGCCCAACAACACTTACCACTTTGGCTTCTGGGGGCAGTTTGCATTTCGGTAATCACATGCCGATTTTAGCTAAAGAAAAGTTAACCTACGTAGTAGGGGTGGGACAATTCACTCTCACAACAATTCAATGCGATTGCGATTCTCAACCTAAAAATGGCGATACATCGGGATGCATCATGAAATCTGAAATCTGAAAACAGTAATTACAGAAGAAATGTCATGTGCAGGCAGATACAATCAAGGTTTTGATCAAGCAGGGCCATAGAATGAAAAACTGTCTATTAGTAGCTTGTAAAGGTGGTAACACGGGCTGTAGTAACTGTGAGTTCTCCATTAATTTTGGGATAGGGAAAGAGGTGCCAGGCAGCTCCACTTGTCAAGCCCGTTCATGAGATTTCAGTCACATTTTCATGCAGGAATGTTTGCGGTACACACTTTAAAAGATAAAATTGTTTTATATTTTTGCGGCTGCAGTGTGTGATTAACCAATCACAGATGACTATCCATTCATCCATCCATCCAGCCATTTTATATGTAGGTTCACAGGGTGAACTTGGCAGCATAAACTTTTTGTGCCCTTTTTTCCCATGAATATTGCATGCTCCGCTTCGTGTCTATTGTGAGAAGGTTCGTGTAATATGAGATGGACACAATGGGTATTAATATCGTCTTGGTTACTGTCATAACCTCCGTTCTCTGATGCCACTCCCCTGGACATACAGGTAAAAAAGGAGCTGGCTTGTAACCACACATTTAGGTTTTGCACTGAGGAGACGAGACAGGGTCCCAACCATTTCAGCGGGAAGCTCAGCGTTGTTGCAAGAGGGACACAATGTCTCGTTCCTTCCATCAGGAAACAGAGGTTACAACAGTAACCAAGATGTTCCCTATCTGACAATCACTAGATGTTGTGTCAATGTAGTTACACTAGGCGTCCCTATAAGAAATGCCACAACCAACTGAACTGTGTTACGTGGACTGGCGATAAAGGTGAAGGCAGACCACTGTGTTCCTCGTAGCAAGTGCACCCGACACCCACGCAACCTCCCCCGACGCCCCACGAGTGTCGTACGGCCCCTCGCACCCCGGGGACAAGACAAACTCATAGTGGGAACCAGCCATGGCCTCTTCTATTCTTTTTTCTCCCACAAAAATTAAAAATCATTCAACTGGGGCCATATACGTCCACTTCGGGGGGATCCTTTCCCTAGGGGAAAGACACCATGGAGACCACACCCTGCCTGAAGGGGAGGTAACATGTAGAGACTTATCAACCGGCAGTATCGCATGTGGTAGAAGTCCCGTGGTAGGTCCTATCTGGAGGGAGAGGAGCTCTACAAACACAGCGACCGGTGGCAGAGGGAGCTCTGCACTAGGAAGTCACAGATTTACCAACAGGGAAACCGTACCACAGAAAATACATCACACAAGGTTACCCACGGGCAACCTGCACATGTGGAGCACCTACCCCAGTACAGGGCATACTAGCGCTAGATTTTCTAGAGTTTCTCTGCCAAATTTGCCTGCCACAGGGCTAAAGAGGAAAGACATAGAGGGTTCTCTGTCTCGTGAACTCACATGGGGGAAAAATGTGCAAGCAATTAACAAGCGGTACACCCAGCCCCCCATACTTAACTCTTTCGGATGAGACGTTAAACCGAGGTCCTGACTCTCTGTGGTCATTAAAAATCCCAGTAGGGACCACAGAGTAGGGGAGTAACCCTGGTGTCCTGGCCAAATTCCTCCCATTGGCCCCTATCTATCATGGCCTCCTAATAATCTCCATCCCTGAATTGGCTGCATCATTCTTCTCTCTCCTCTCCACCAATAGCTGGTGTGTGGTGGGCATTCTGCTGCACTATGGCTGCCATCGCATCATCCAGGTGGATGCTGCACACTGGTGGTGGTTGAGGAGATCCCCCTATACTATGTAAAATGCTTTGAGTGCCTAGAAAAGCGCTATATAAATGTAAAGAATAAAAAAAATTACCTGTTCGTACCTGACAACACACAGGACAAAAGCGGCTCAACCCGGAGATTATAAAATCTCATGAATGTTTTGGGTGTTGCCAAGCCTGCTGCTGTACAGATGTCTGCTAGCGATGACATCCACGACCCAGTAGGCGATAATTTGGAGACAGCCACCCTTTCTGCTCCTGCTCCAGAGCATTTAAAGCTCTGCATGAGGTCCAAGTCGATGTGCAAAACGCATACCAGACACAGCAATGACAAGGCTGGGTCTGCCTCCTCCTGGGGCAGTGCTTGCAGGCTCACCACCTGATCCCTAAAAGGAATGGGGTCTCAAGATCACGTGAGAGTATGACGGACCGAACTCCAAGCAGGTGTTGCTGACAGAGAACGCCTGCAGGTCCCCAACCCTCTTGATGTATGTGAGCGCAGTCAGGAGGACAGTCTTCAATGAGAGAGCCTTTAGCTCAACTGACAAAGGGGCACTCCGTAGGCCCAGCAGGACCATGGAGAGATCCCACGAGGGAATGAGGCAGAGCCTAGGAGGATTCAACCTCTTTGCGCCTCTTCCCGACCACACCCGAAGGTAGGAGCCAGTCGAGTCCTCCGCATCCGACTGAATCAGCCCGCTCTCCAATGCTGCGATCAAGAGCTCATCCTGCTCTCAAGCCCCAAATGAGACATCAAACTCGCTGCCTGTCTAATCCCAGAACTCGATTGCAAATGAGTGTAATGGGGATACGTGAGGTCCGTGGAGGATTACCTGGTGGAACCACTCCCATTGGGGTTCCCAAATCGCCCCAGCACTAACTGTCACAGCCTTGTGCCCGTAGGTAGAAGGAACGGGGCAGGGAGCGGCTGGAGTGGCTTTCCGCCTTAAGAAGGAAAGCCACGACCTCAACGTTGCCATGGTCATGCTCTCGCAGTGAGAGCATGAGCCATCCACGAACGCTGTCTCAGCATGGCTGTAGCCCAGACTCGTGAGGCAGTGATTGTGGCCATCAGAGGCGGAGAGGTAACGACCGCTTCCAGGAATTATACACAGACGGAAAGGCATCTTTAATAAGATACTCTCCGTCAGTGCCACACTTTTTGAGGAAAAGAATATATACTCTCTTAGATGTCTAAGCACCAAGGGGCATACTCTGCACTAGTCGTGCACGAGGAGGAGAAACCGCTGGAATGCACCGTATATCCAACAGCATAAACGAGGTAAGTGGAATGGCAGTGAAACTAGCTGATTCAACACCGCTCGGCTCTGAATAAAAAAATCTGAATTAGTGGTTGCGAGCCAGCTCCTTTTATACCTGTATGTCCGGGGGAGTCGCATGCAAATTCCACTCGCCAATTTCCATTGGCCTTTTCTCAAAGATCAGAGGTGTTTGGGGCTCCAAAGAGCAACGCCTAGTGTCACTGCATCGACACAACGTCGAGTGAGTAACAGATAGGGAAATTATGATAAACGATTCTTAATTTTTGTAATCAATGCATCGAAATTTCTTTGATAGATTGATACACCTCGATGCATTGATGCATTTTCCCACCCCAACATCCTACTGTTTCAAAGATCAGACTTCAGCAAACTATCTAAGACTATTTTTTTGTTTTGTTTTTTCCAAATGAGTAATGCTAGCCTATAGAGTGTTACATTAGGCTGCATTTTTTTGACACTGTGTCAAGTTAAAAAGAACTTCAGTGTTTAAAAACACATCTCAAGACACCTGCGTTCTGTTTCATTCATTTCACATTCTAGCTGTTTTTAGCACACATTCTGAAGAAGTTCAGGATAATGAGGACTTAATGTGACTGTTACACATGATTCCAGATTGTTCTTCACAATCAATATTTTAGTTCCCATCTTCTCTAGTGTGCTGAGGGGCTGCCGTTCCTTGTTAAAACTGTGCATGTTTACTATTACTATACTGTTTCAAATGTTGCATAAAATTCTTAAATAAAATACAGCATATTGCAACAAATTTACTTGCTTGGAGAAAAAATAACAAACATTGAGAGATTTCAGATTTGTGTTTGGTTATTGGTTAAAATTTGATGGTAGGCCTTGTGGTCAGATCAAGTTGAATACAGTAGGAATCACCCTAACGGAAATAAGGGTGTAATGTGGCACTGAAAGCTTACATGTAATTTTGCTCAACAGAATGGTTGCCCATGAATTATGCAGTAAAATTAGCATCTTCGAGTGCGCTAGTATGCCCTGAGATCACTTGAGACCCCATTGGAGCAATATCAGAACCATTAAGATTCATGCAGCTTGATACTATTTATGGATAAAGTGTTTTATTATATTTATGGGAATGTGAAATGTGAAATGAGAATGAGGTGCCATCTACAGTAAAATGAAGAGAATGATGCTGTTTATATAAACTACTATTCACTTTGTGATGTAACCGCCCCTCATTTGTAACATTAACAACAAAAGTACTTTATATTTCCTTAAGGAGCTTGACTCTTTATGGTGGCATGACATTTGGAGTAGACAATAGAGTTCTCACTATTTCATGAATTTATGTGGATATCTATGAAGAGCAATTGTATAAATCTGGGGTCAAAGTTCATCCAAAGCTTCTGTTCACAATGCATATGTGCAGTAGGCTTTTAGGCAATATTAGGACATTTAGCTCAGACAATCCTTGTGACCAGCACTTGTACCACTCACGTGCTTCAGTTGCACATCACATTAAATGGTTAGTTTACCCATTTTCTCACGCTCAAGTCACTCCTAACCCATATGACTGTCTTTCATCTGTGGAACAAGAAATTAGTTGTTAGGCTTAATGACAGCCTTGGTCTTTTTTCCTTAGAAATGAAGAAAATGGTGATTCAGTGCCAAACATTCTGTGTGTTCCACAGAAGAAAAAGTTCTTAAGGGTTTAAAAACTTCACGAGCAAATGATAATAGAAGATTCATTTTTGGGTGAACTAATATAGTTGAAAATCTCCTCATTATTGAAATTTGATTGAAGGTATAAAATCGAGATAAGCTTTTCACTTTCAACTGTAATAGATCAGTCAGAGATACATAATGTTAAACTGAAAATGTATCGGTGCTCATGCATGGATTAGTTTGCCAGTGTGCATCAATTTCTTCTCAGTATCTGCAGAGCCTTTGATACAGTCATGAATTCAGTTAAATTGACTTGATTAGACTAATTTGGTTCATTATTAAAACAACCGAGTCAACTGTTGTTTGTTGCGGTGGCTAATTCATGCATGTTGGCTTCTCTGCCTATTGATAAAAGGACAAGAATGATTGGATTTTTAACATCTTCTCTAGGTCTATACTGGCATATACACTGCAAAAAAAAAGTATTTGTGTCTTTATTTTGTCCTGTACAAATATCTACAGTCTTAAAGAGATAGTTCACCCAAAAAGAAAATTCTCTCATTATTTACTCCCCTTCATGCCATCCCAGATGTGTATGACTTTCTTTATACAGCTGAACACAAATGAAGAATATTTAAGCTCTATTGGTCCATACAATGCAAGTGAATGCTGGCCAGAACTTTGAAGCTCTAAAAATCACATAAATCAGCATAAATGTGTGGCAGCGGGGGCGTGGTCAAGCGCCCGTCCGGGAGAGAAAAGCGGTAAGGGCGCTCACACCTGAGCTAAAATGATGACTAACACCTGTCTCTAATTTCAGTAACATGAGGAGAGCGGCATAAAAGGGCAGCAGTGACGGAGCATGGGGGGGACAACCCGTCCCAGAAAAGAACCCAGAACCAGAAAGTGTATTCGAAAAAATAAAAGCTTACCCCTTAAGCAGAGACTGGTTTCCGTCGCTTCCTTTGGGCGCGTGTCACATTGGTGCAGAAATCCGGGACATTTTATTTTTTCGAATACACTTTCTGGTTCTATCCAGAAACTATCCCTTTAAGACAAGATAAACTTGCTGAAAGCAAAATTACATAAGATATTTTGTCTTGTTTTCAGAGGAATCTAACAAAATGTGGTAACATTAATGCTTATAACAAGATCATTTGTCAATGGGGTAAGAAAACATGATTCAAGTGGAAAACAAGTGTATATTTCTTATCCCATAGACAAATGTAGTTCCCTTCCGAGGGAACTCGCACTGCGTCGTTGAAAACGACTCTTTGGGGAACGCTCCTTAGCGTGCGCCTCTGAATTATGAATGAAACTATTCCAATCTTGATTGGTGTTGCGTCATGACGTAACATGTGACGGCATAACCGGATGCATAAAAGTGACGCCGGTACACATACACATTAGCTTTCGCTCTTCAGCAAGCGCTCTATGTTGAAATTGTTTGTCTTATTTGGTGTTGTTTGTCTGATTTAAATATATTATGGCCACCGAACAGTTCAAGAAGTGCGTGCACTCCTGCCCTCGTTTCATTACGGGTAGGGACACGCACGCTTTATGTGTGAACTGTTTGGGAGCACAGCACGCACAGGCAGCTCTCGAGGGATCTGCCTGTGAAAGTTGTGAAGCACTACCCATGAGAGTGCTGCGCTCCCGGTTGGCGTGCTTCGATGAGCACGGTCAGGCTCGCGTTCCCCACGGTTTTGGTCCCGCGTCTGTTGAGGCAGCGCGGCGATTGAAATCGCGGGGTTCGCAGCGGATTTTGCAGATGAGAATGAGACTGCTGCGGCACGTTCTCATTCTTCGTTTGAGGATCCCGAGCCTACTGTGAGTGGTGCAGAAGCCCACGTCGCGGCTTCTTCTGCCCATGATCAGGTCCCCTTGCTTGAGCTCACTGCTTCCGAGGAAGTGAATATGCTCAGCATCGATGCGGACGACCGTGAGCCAAGCACGCCAGTTTTTGGCCAAGCTTATGAGGAGCTGATTGAGGTTGTGACGCGTGCCGTGGCCAGACTGAATATCAGCTGGCCACAAAATGAGCAGGGAACGCAAGTTGAAAGCAATTAGATGTGCGTTTCCTGCGGCACAGATCACAAACTCAGCGCCGGGGTTTGCTGTTTTTCCCCGATCTCCACAAAGATATCTAAAACGAGATTGTGGGGTAAACCGCATTCGTCCCGTATCTCCAGCCCCAGTGTTTGATTACAGATGATGTTTTGGGGGCACGGTATATGGGCTAAAACCCCGGCGCTGCCTAGTAAGCCCTGCAGAGATACATCTGCTTTAATAAGTAGGGCTTACATGGCCGCACACAATCGGTGTTGGTTTCCGCCGTCTCTGGCGCTTCGGGCCACATCAATTTTCAGCGAGCGCACAGCGAACGTTACGTGTCAAAAAAAAAAAAAAAACAACAAGCATCAATTGTGGTCACAAGAACCGTATCGACTAAATCCTGCCGGTTTCCGCTTCAGGAAGTCGAGAACAGTGCTCGAAAAACACCGAGACCAGCCTCGAGAGGCTGGTTCCTTAGTTGAAGCTTCAGGAAGAGGTCCTACCGAGGTGGTAGAACCTCAGAGGGCTATCCCCGCTGCAGAGCAACCGAGGTTGTTCTCGCGGCGGAGTCCTCAGGAAATCGGTGTCGGTTCCCTCCGTCTCTGACGCTCGGGCCACATCAATTTCCAGCGAGCGCACACCGTGCCGTTCGTGTCAAAAAATAAAAAACAAGCATCAGTGGTGGTCACAGAAACCGTGTCGACTAAATCCTGCGGTCTTTCGCTTCAGGAAGTTGAGAACAGTGCTTGAAAAACACCGAGACCAGCCTCGAGAGGCTGGTTCCCTTAGTGGAAGCTTCGGGAAAGAGGTCCTACCGAGGTGGTAGAACCTCGGAGGGCTGTCCCCCTCCGCTGCAGAGCAACCGAGGTTGCTCTGCAGCGGAGTCCTCAGGAAATCGGTGTCGGTTCCGCCGTCTCTGGCGCTTCAGGCCACATCAATTTCCAGCGAGCGCACACCGTGCCGTTCGCGTCAAAAAATAAAAACACACATCAATTGTGGTCACGAGGACTGTATCGACTAAATCCTGCCGGTATCTCGCTTCAGGAAGTCGAGAACAGTGCTCGAAAAACACCGAGACCAGCCTCGAGAGGCTGGTTCCCGTAATAGATTTTGTAGAGGCATGGAATCATCTTCCCAACATATCTGCATGGGTCCTGCATATAATAAAATCAGGGTACAAACTGCAGTTCGGGCACCGCCCCAAATTCTCTGGGGTGGTGCAGACTACAGTGGTTCGGAGCAGGCTCAGGTGATGGAACAAGAAGTGCAATCTCTGCTGCTGAAGGAGGCCATAGAATGTGTTCCTCATTCAGACAGGGAGTCCGGTCTTTACAGCCGGTACTTTATAGTTCCAAAAAGGATGGGGGTTGAGGCCGATCTTAGATCTCAGAGTTTTGAACCGGCCTTTGAGGAGGTTCAGGTTCAAAATGCTTACCATTCCTGTCATCGTGAGTCAGATCAGATCCGAGGACTGGTTTGTCACGATAGATCTAAAAGACACCTATTTTCATGTACCCATCCTTCCATGTCACAGGAGGTTCCTGAGGTTCAGCTTTGGGTGAAGCTTACCAATATCGGGTTCTTCCGTTCGGCCTAGCACTCTCTCCCGCACATTCACCAAATGTATGGATGCAGCTCCTGCTCCTCTGAGACTTCAGGGCATCTGCATACTGAATTTTATCGATGACTGGCTCATTCTGGCCCAGTCTGGAGAAATGGCGGTTCGGCATCGAGATGTAGATCCTTGGCCATATTCGAAGTTTGGGGTTGAGACTCAACACAAAGAGTGTGTTACAACCATCCCAGTGCACAACGTTTCTGGGTGTTGTGTGGGACTTCGATTACGATGCAGGCACGCATGTCTCCTGCGCGTATCGAGTCCGTTCTGGCGATGGTGTCCGGGTTAAAACTAGGCCAGGCCATCACTGTAAAGCAGTTTCAAAGACTGCTGGGCCTCATGGCAGCGGCATCCAACTTGATACCTTTGGGCCTTCTACACATGAGGCCCCTCCAGTGGTGGCTGAAAGCCAAGGTGTTTTCCCCAAGGGGAATCCATTTCAGTATAATCAGAGTAGCGTGCAGATGCCTTAGTTCTCTGCTAATATGGAAGAAACCTTGGTTCCTGTCCCTAGGGCCAGTGTTGGGAGCGTCATGTCGCCGGAAAACCGTTTCGACAGACGCCTCCCTCACTGGCTGGAGCGCTGGTCATGGGCGGCAGCTTTGCCAGGGGTCTGTGGCAGGACCATCATCATTCTTGGCACATAAACTGTCTAGAGATGTTGGCTGTGTTCAGGGCTCTGAGGAGCTTCCATCCAGACATCAAAGGTTACCATGGCCTAGTACGTTCGGACAATACATCAGTGGTAGCTTATCTGAACCGACAAGGAGGACTCAGATCGCGCCCTCTGTGCAGACTGGCGCATCAGATAATTCTTTGGTCCCAAGGGAAAATACTGTCTATCAGAGCATGTATATTCTGGGGGTTCAGAATCAGGGAGCAGACATCCTGTTGAGGCAGGGGCTGAGGCCCGGGGAATGGAGACTTCATCCAGAGGTGGTGAAGTTGATATGGGACAAATTTGGACCATCAGAAGTGGATCTATTCAGCGTCTCGAGAGGCGTCCCACTGTCCACTTTGGTTCTCCCTCTCACATCCAGCCCCACTGGGGTTGGGCGCCATGGTACAGGCTTGGCGAGGCTTAGCCTGTGCGCATTTCCCCGATCGCTCTGCTCCGGGAGTCCTGGAAAGGGTCCGCCAAGAGGGCATCAGTCTACTTCTGGTTGCCCCCATGTGGCCGGCCAGTATGGTTCTCAGACATAATTTCACTCCTGATAGCTCCGCCATGGCAGATTCCTCTGAGGAGGGATCTGTTGTCTCAGGCGGGGGCACAGTCTTCCACCCTGCGTCCAGAGCTGTGGAAACTGTGGGTCTGGCCCCTGAGGGGGTTCAGTACCTAAATGCTGGTCTATCAGCGGGGGTGGTTGAAACCATACTTAGCTCTAGGGCTCCGTCTACTAGGAGATTATATGGCCTCAAGTGGAATGTGTTCTCCACTTGGTGTAGAGAACATGAATTAGATCCAAATAACTGCCCGGTGGCTTCAGTTCTGGAGTTTCTTCAAGATCGTTTCTCTGCGGGTCTCTCCCTTCCACACTTAAGGTGTACATGGCTGCCATTTGACGTTCCATGCACCACTGAGTGATGGGCCTCTGGGGAGGCACCAGCTGGTCATTCGTTTTCTCCGTGGTACATGGAGGATGAGACCGACAACCAGGTCCAGGGTTCCTGCCTGGGACCTGGCGGTGGTTCTCGAAGGGTTATCCCTGGCCCCCTTGAACCCCTTCAGTCGGCTTAGCCCAAGGACCTGGCGTTCAAGATGGCTTTTCTCTTAGCTATTACCTCTCTAAAGAGTGTGGGTGATCTTCAAGCCCTAGCAGTGACGCCAGCTTGCTTGGAGTTTGCCCCTGGCGGAGTTAAAGCCATTTTACACCCGAGACCTGGCTATGTGCCTAAGGTGCCGTCTAACACGGCACGGTCTACGGTCCTGCAGGCTTTTTATCCTCCACCTCATGTGTCGGCAGAAGAAGAGAGGCTCCATTTGCTCTGCCCTGTCAGAGCTTTGAGTGTTTACCTCGAGAGGTCCTCTTCTTGGAGGAGGTCGGACCAACTGTTAGTGTGTTTTGGGTCACCTAAGAAGGGGCTCCCTGCCTCGAAACAAACCATTAGTAATTGGATTGTTCAGGCTATTATCTCAGCCTACAAGGTGCGCAATTTGCCTTCTCCTTTGGCTCATTCAACTAGAGGCATGGCGTCCTCTAGGGCTCTCTTATCGGGACTACCCCTCCAGGAGATCTGTGAGGCAGCCGGTTGGGCTACCCCACACACTTTCATCAGGTTTTACAGTCTGCACCTCCCTAGTACGCCTGGCGCACGTGTGCTCTCGTCCTAGCTGAGTGCCTGAGTTCAGTTTCACCCTAGGGCAGGCCTTTTTTTCGGTGCGTGGCCTAGTGGGCATTCGTTCCCCAAAGAGTCGTTTTCAGCGGCGCAGTCGCGAGTTCCCTCGGAAGGAGCGTCTCGGGTTATGACTATAACCCTTGTTCCCTGAGAGGGAGCGAGACACTGCGTCGTCCTGCCACGCCCCTCAAGGCCTGAGAGCGGCTTGCTTCATCGCTAGGCTAATGTGTATGTGTACCGGCGTCACTTTTATGCATCCGGTTATGCCGTCACATGTTACGTCATGACGCAACACCAATCAAGATTGGAATAGTTTCATTCATAATTCAGAGGCGCACGCTAAGGAGCGTTCCCCAAAGAGTCGTTTTCAACGATGCAGTGTCTCGTTCCCTTCTCAGGGAACAAGGGTTATAGTCATAACCCGAGACGTTTTCTTGTTTTAAGCATAACATTTTGTTGGATTTCTCTAAAAACAAGACTTGATATCTAATGCCATTCTGGTTGTCAAGTACATTTTTCTTGTTTTAAGGACGTTTAGATATTTTTTTTTACCAGAAAATGACAAAAATACTCAGCAAGAATTTTATTTAATTATTTTTATTTTATTTATATTTTTTGCTCTGTAGTTTACTCTATATTGCCCCAGTAATGGTCGATACTCCCAAGAAATTCAAATGCAATTGGGTAGTTAAAAGACAACATTGTCTTTTTTTCATTGCTAAAGCATTGATATTTTTAAGCTCTAAATAGAATGGAACCAGGGCAGTAACCATCATAGACACATCCCTCCAAAATGACTAGTTCTTTAACTCTTACATTTGCTCCACAAAATGTTATATATTTGGATTTACTAAATTAGATGAAATTAAACTAAATTAAATGGAACACATGATGGTGGAAAATAGACTTAACTAAAACAGACAGAACTCAAGTTCGGTTGCCTACAAAAGTTGACAAATCAACTTTATACAGCCAAACTTACTTTGCAAACCCGTCATGCCACTGCAAACAGTTCTCCAAATAATCTCACTCTCATATGTTTTCTTTTTATTGCTCTGTTGCGACAGAAACTGATTTATAAAAGTCAATAGACCTTTTTCGTAGACCGTGATGATGCGTTTCCGCCTTATTTAGCAACTTAAATCTAGTAAACTTTTTTATATGACATTTTTTTTAAATATTAAGTGTAATTTTATAACATTATGCTTTGTGTTATATTACCCTGGAATTAGTTTTAAAAAATGAATTACAACAGCTGTGAGGGAATTTCGATTACAACTGCTGAGAGAGTGACAGTAAATTTGGCATCTTCTCCCAACCTGCTTAATATGTTCTCTCAATTTTATTTATTTTTCTTCTGGAAAGTCATTCAAACGTAATAGTGTATTTTTTATTTTGCTCTTGCAGTTTAACCTGCAATCAATTGCTTCTGTGTTCCAAATCCTGGAGTGTGAAAAAGGTATTTTATTTGGGCTTTTTTTTTTTTTTCAAGATAGGGGAATTGGACATTTCCTAACATTACGAATGAGTCCCTTAAAGCTACAATGGTCCAAAATCATACGATGGCACGGATGATTTGTATCTTCCAGTGGTGCTTGACATTTGTCAGATCTACGCGCTGTGGTTTTTCTTTTATAACCTCAGCATGGCATGCTCCCCTGATGCGGCTTGTCTGCACCACCTGGACGGCTCTGACAGACCAAATGTGATTAGTTTCTCCAGTTCTTCTGCATAACAAGCCCACATTTAAAATTAGAGCATGATTAGAAGGGAACTGAAAATGGATCACAAAGGTGAGCCACCTTGAAGATGCAAAGAACAGGTGATCTCGAAATGTGAAAATCTTTTTACAGTAGATTGTAAATGAACAGCAGATTTGTAGAGTGACATGCTAAATTGTTTATTCCGTGTAAAGGATTGAGGTCTATTTTCAAGTTTTATATTTGGAACTTGGTAGAACCAATTTTTGAAAGTTTTGCAAAACTGTTTTGTGAAGATTGATCTCAAAGAATGAGTTAAAGTTATAGGAATACAGCTCAGGGTATCCTTTTATTTATTTTTTTTAACAACATTTCTGTGGCGCATACAAATGTATGGTTTAATATAAACTGAATTTCAGGGGAATTTGATACACTGATAGATTGCCATTAATTCCTAATCTCTAAAGCAGTTTGATTTGCACAACACTGATTCACCATTGACTTGCCAGACGGCCCCTCCTGCGAATGTTATCACACAGAATGTAATTAGACGAACAGACCATACGTCATGATTATATTTAAAAGAGATTAAATCCATTGAACCATAATGTGTGATTGTATTGCACATAAACCATAAATAGTGGAGGTACTGACCTTTAGATTTGTCTATCCAACATGGTTCTTCTGTCGATATAATTTTTATACAGTTTTTTTCTTATGACTGGAACCCTTCCACAAGGCATTAAACAGCCTCCCTATAGGAATAAGATCATCATTCCCTAAAAACACTGATACTCTTCTTGTTCGTACTTGTAAAGTATTTAATGCGATGGTAATGGACTATGTGTGGGGAAAAGGACTTCTTATAGGAAATTACATATTTTTAATACCACACCACAAAAGAGAGCTCTTTATATCTTAATTCCCTTTCCTAGTCAACAGTGAGTGTCTCAATCTGTCCAGACTGATCTCACAGTGAAATCGGAAAATTTTGCTAAAATCTATCTGTTCTTACCAAAATTAAAAACACTGCCCCCAGTGGCCAAAGTGGTAAGTGGTGGTGGCCGTATGGGCAATAACACATTCCTCTGTGTTGCACTCCAACATATGATTTACACTTATGGAATTATGAAAACTATTTCAAATTTGTCGTCATATCACGTTACTGACTATTATAATTTATTGATATATTATGTATACCGGTGTGTGTATATATATATTTAAATGCTCTTGATTTTCAATTGCATAGCACTGGGATATAAAACTGGTCATGGAGAAACTCCCTTGAAGCTTTATGACTATAAAAATGTATTCTTTTTTATTACTGCAATCCTTAAAATTACCATCAAAACAATGTTTCATCATAACAATGCCTTGAAACATACTTTCTGAATTGATGGCAAAATAGTTGGTTCAGTTATATGATTTTTCTTGGGACTGACAGTTTTCTATTGGTCCCTATGGTTTAACGCAGGGCTACTCTCCCTGGACACTCTCAGTAAGGATCTCCTTTATTATTTATCACACATGAGCTTAGTGGCCTTTCTGATGTCTTAATCATGCTGCTCTCAGGCTATTGAAACATACGGGATGTATATGGTTCTTTTGGACTTTATTAACATTGTTTTGGCCATTTTTAAGTGTTTTATTTATTTGAGTTACATTTATATTTATCCTGGAAACATTTTCACTAAATCAAACTATTCTGAAATATACATACCTAAATGTCTACCCACTAGAGTGCATACCAGTTGCTACACCTAGTTTAGAGCTGTAGGTGTAAAATAAGTGCGATGGGTGAAAGGTGCCATGCGTTGTTCCTGGCAGGCTACTCAGCCTAACAGGCTCCATATGGTTAGGACTAGGTTGGGGGTGGGGTTAGGACATCTGCTGCCTCCCAGGAACAAACTGAGGCAAATTTGTACAATGGGCAAAATAAGTGAGGTCATGCTTCACAGTGAGACCGATACAGGTATACAGGTGCTAATCGACATGCTCACCGGGGGCTCAAAAATGGGCTATGCAATTTATGCAACGCATAGGGACATTGAATCCAAAATTACCTCAACATGTTGCTACTGAATGTTCCAGTACTCTGAAATTTACCCCATTTTGACAAGTTAGTGTCAAGGGGCATCTTCTATCAAACATATTTGCATCAATTCAAATGTGTTTCCTATTCCTCTGGCACTATTTATGGTGCATTCTGCAAACATCCTCAGAGACACAGGTTCTGGTTCCATGGAAACCAGGAAGTAATCATGTTCAAATAATGATGAACGTAATTTTTACTGCACTAATGGTTAGGTTTAGGGTTGGGGTTGGAGTTTGGGCTAGGACGTGTGGTTTATAAAATATACTTCAGGTTGACTGTGTTACATCATTTGTGGACCACACTACGAATATTTCACCCTGAAACTGAAGTTAACTTGTGGACATATGTTCATCAAGACCTCCAGCTCCTGCCACGAGGGCAATGGTTTGAATTTCAGTAAGCACTGACTGATTTTAGCAGCAGAACTTTCGACCTGCTGTTACCGAATTCAAAGAGAGATCAGTGTGGCCAAAGATGGCGAAACACTCAAGGGGACGCCAACTTTTATGTTGCACCTACCGTAAATGGATAGTTGTGCCTATGATGCTCACACGGTTTCTGTAGCTTACCTTCTGCATCTTATTTATTTTGAATTATCTTGTTGTTTTTGAAATGATGGCATGCATCAAGCCACTCATAAAGTATGGAAAAGACATTCAAATCGCATTGTGACTGGATAATGTGACAGTAATTCTTCAAAATTGGGAGTTATTGTTGTCTTTCACGAATTAGAGTCAGTAGAGTCCTAATGTAGTGGCCACCACTGTCACCCTGCTGTTCCATTTTCCCATAATCCTACTGCTCTTGATTAGACACTTCTCTGCTTCAATAATTGATGGAGAGCTCTCGATCAACAGTTTTCTTGGAGAAACAATGCAATATGGCCTCCAAACATTATATATGCATTAGAAGATGTTTCTCTTGCCAGTCAAGGGGCTCCTTCATGTCATTAGGCCAAAGTAACCACAGGTCTTTGCCGGCATAATTAAACAAGCAAAGATGCAGCTGTATATGCTTTCGCCATTAGCATTCTTTAGCAGAACGCCAAATATTCCAGTATGGCAAATTCCTGCGTGAGACGCTTTCCCCTTTCCCCTTTGATTAGCCATGGATTAATAGTACCATTGCAGCTTCCTCCAATCGTGAAATGTTTTCAGTGCAGGTTAGCAAGTCTTATTATTAAACAAATGAATTAGTGCCTGGAAATGTGTCATGCATATTACCTTGCAGTAGGAGGCACACAGGGCTGGTCATCTCCCGAGGAGCTCAGGAAAGCTCTGCCATGCTCAGTTGACTGTTTGCCTGGCCCTATTAACAGCTCCATGATTTACTGGGGGCCCCTTGTTTGTGCTCGACAATGGAGATGCTGTTAATTCAAGCTGGTGTAAATCAGGCCCAATTAAATTATTTGGATGTCTGTGACAGGCCCTAACTGCCTAAAATGATACTCAGCCATAAACAAAGACGCAGGGTGGGCAGGGACAACAGAGGGTGGTCTAACATGAGTTAGCGAGCAGGAGCGCACTGAGTCTTAAACATAAAGCCTATTGTGTGTTAAGTGGCTAACCTCATTAACACAAAGCTAATGAAAGGCAAAAACGCTGCAGTAAGGGCGTCCCCATTTGAATTTCTATGACGCCTGATACATTGTATAGCCAAGATGTCACTCCGATCATCATGGCACATCCTGTTATTGTAGCAAACCCAAGGTCCTCCTTCTGGATAACTGTTTCTTTTCCTGGAAATTAGTTTTTTGTAACTTCAGGACAAAGCAAGTCTAGGCAGTTTATCTGGACCTGTGTCTGAAATACAGTATGTATCCACACCTCATTATCCCATTGCCTGCCCTCAGGTTACACTCCACATTGTCCTGACATAAAAAAGGTGTTGTTGTTTATCAGTGCGGTAAACACTAATTTAGGCTGGGGTGTGTGGCATGCGGCTGTGATCTTTAGCGGTATTAGTGGCGTCCTGGGAGACCGAGGCGTCCCCAGACATGGGAGATGAAAGATAGATGCAATGCCCCTTGCCTGGTCCCAGTTGGCTAAGTGCCTCTCGCTCATTATCAAGGTCTCTATGAACATGTGGGCCGCACTGAGCCACCCAGCCTCTCCTGATCTAAAAGCAGAGCTCATCTGATGACGGCATGCAGTTTACCAGAGTGCCCCATAAGACAAAAGCGATATTGAGGAGGTGTGAAGTTGAACGGTTTATGGATAAGACAGAGTCATGGGCGTATGTCCTTAATAGTAAGTTGTAAATTGTTTTTTTTTTTTTATTTGACAGACTATTATGTGTACATAAGAATCAGAAACATCATTATGTTGACTTTTTTTTTTCTTTTGGTCTTTTGACACTTTTTATTCCAAGGAGAGTAGAGAGAGGACAGAACATGATGTGGAAGAGAGAAACTAACAGGATTGGAAGATGTCACAAGCTGGATTTGAACTGTGCCACCCGTATTAGAACCAGAGCTTAATGAAAATCCTGTTTTAAGGTTTACATGCAAATTATTAAATGGTTCAGGGGTTATGGCTAAAAATGTAGGTGCATCGGTTGGGTACTGCTTAAAATATGTATGACTTTTGCCTGATAACTGAACAAAGTTTAAGCCTTTTTTATAACCTTACACTTTTTCAGCTTTAAGAATAATCAGTGCAAGATTTTGTGCTATTCACTTGGCCAAACGTGATAAATAACAAGGGACTTTGTTGATGCATCTCACTTTTTTTTAAGGGAAATGAAGGCAGAAAATCATGACTGAGGATACTGTCATGTTTTGTCATGATATAATGGTTTTGAATTGACTAAGAAAGTGAATGAAAGTCATAGGGGGTCAAAGGTTAAGTGTACTCAAGGGACTCTTTGGCCAGTTCTGAGTGTTACAGTTAATTTCCTTTGACCAGACATGCTGATCCAATATATGTTTTCATTTTGTGTGTGAATGAGTAATGCAGAGTTAATCTCATATGGATCTCATATGGATCTAAAGAACTAAAATGCACATTGTGTAATTTCCCAAATTATGAATCAGATTAACAGAGCTAAGTCTGATAATACCTCTCCAGTTAATACATGAACAATTTTTTCTCATCTTTTTCATGTATCAATCATTTTGTTTTTATCAAGAATTAGGTTTTAATACTTGATAGCGTGAATGATGTGTAGTGTATAGTTCATCACATTAACTATGGATGTGTTCCATTGATGTTGTAAAACCCCAAAGTGTCAAGCAAATACTTTTTACAATATAGCAATTATTATTATTATTATATGACATGTAAAAAATATATATTTTTGTCAAATATTTTCTTAAAATGTGTGCTTGTGCTATCTTTCTTTAAAATAGACAACAGCTTAAATAAATGGTTATCTAATGCAATTACATTTAAAAAAAAAAAATACTTTTGTGGCTTAAGTGTCTACATTTTTGGTGGCCACTTCATACGATTGGCCTTTATGGATTGAGGTAGGGCTTTATTTAATGGCTTTAGCACCAGCACTGTTTTAGCGATAACTTCTTTGGAGTCTTCATGTACTGTACATATGACATGCATGCCAAGCAGGGGACTCCCTAGTACTCTTTCTGTCTTTAGTTTTCCATACCCTTTCCTCTCCACTGATGCACTTTCAGTTTAAGCAGTTTGTTTATTATTTTTAAAGCTATTGTTTGGGGTATAAAAGGTACTGGTCCTATATTAGTGCACATAAATGAAACCAGTTTTGACCCTGGATGCCTTTGCAGTCAACCACCATAATTTAACAAGCTGAACTTGAGCAGATTATCAATTTGAAATGTGCACTGTTGAATAAAGAACCTAAGTAGATGCAGTGGCCCTGTGTTGGCAATGAATTATGTGGTGATACACACACACACACACACACACACACACACACACACACACACACACACACACACACAGTCCTGGTCTCACTCAATAGCACTAACATGGGCCTCAGGTAGAGCGCTCATCACTCCTGCTGTTCTTCTCCATATGGACCCAATGAACTGGGGAGAGCTGAGACCCTCCTCATCCACATGTTATCACTCACACACATGCACACAGACACACAGGAAGACAGACAGGTGTCGTTCATTTTAGAAGTGACATCCAGCTGTGTGTGCCAGATGTCAAATAAACACAGGTGGGAGTGGTGAAGACTTTTACATACAACTTTGGCTTTGCGGTTTCTCATTCCACATACTGTCTAATGAAATCCTGCCTGTGGTCTTAATGATGTATTGCATAATGTCTGTCTGTGCCCATTTTGAATAATATCAAATAATAGCAGTCTTTACAGCTGAGGATGGGCAATGTGGTGAGTAGTGGAGCTATCCACAGTGCTGAGACTCCTTCTGGTTCTGAAGATGCTGGTATAAAAATGTGAGTCATACACTGTATTCATAAGTACTGCCTTTCCAAGCTACCTTTAGCTGTGGCTGGATTTGACTGAAAATAACCATATAGATATACAGATGATTTGCTCAATTTTGTTTCAATTTTATTCAAATGTTTTTAAGAATGTAAATAATTATTATCATCAAAATAATTATAATCATGTAAAAAATGTGTCACTGTATTTTGAACTTGAAACATTTTTTAAATTGAGACTTTGTGCCAATGCAATGTAATTAAATGTGCATTTTATGGTCATAACTAGTATAGTATATATATATATATATATATATATATATATATATATATATATATATATATACTTTTGTTTTTGCAATTATTTAGTAAAAACATGTGCCTACATTGCATTGTTAAAAACGTATTTGGAAAATTAAACAACCATTTAATTTACTTTACACTATGAAATTTGCTCAATATGCTTTAAAATACGAAGAATATTTACATCATTTATAATCATCTATCTATCTATCTATCTGTCTGTCTGTCTGTCTGTCTGTCTATCTGTCTGTCTGTCTGTCTGTCTGTCATATAAAATGCCTGTACGTTTATGCAATCTTATGTTTGCATTATTACATGTTTTTCATCCATTATTCCAGGCAAAGAACAATAAATAAATAAATTGCCTGGACAAATGAGTCCTGACCGGCCTTTTAGTAAAACCCCTTTTGATTCCCTCAGCGTCCTAACCTATGCTCAATTGAGACATCCTCCACACCTGATGTGCTGTATAATGAATGCCTAATTTATGTAATTAGTCCATTAACTGTAATCCCAGCATATGTTCGGCGTGCCCTGAAGGCATCGTCCTCCCAGGTACTTCTTTTTGATGTCACTGAGAAGCAGCTAATTAATTTTACATGCATACTAATACGGGACTCAATTTAGCGGTTATGTATTTATCTCCTTAACATTTGTGGAAAACAGAAGGAACCCTCCGAATAACAACGAAACTTTTGCTCTATACGCATTCATTGTGATTTCAAAACAACTGCTTTATTTTTCGACGTAGCCTATTTATTAGTTTAGTTATTATTTGTGTCAGTGTCCATATTACATATAGCCATATGTAACTCTAGAATAATTACGATTGCAGAAACAATGGCAATGTGTAATTATAAGCATTTTATAAAAGACTAATTACGCGTGATTACCATATAATTACACAATAACATGGACACTAATATGAACCATTGTATTTTTAAAATAGGCTACAGTATGTGTATTAATTTCTAATAGCCAATATAGGCCACAAGACTGTGAGACCCAGTTCTGTCTACATTGTATACAATCGCACTATGGTTATTTAAGCTATGTGATGATACCGCTAACAAACCATAAGCCCATAATTAAGACAAAGTCCATCAAGCAAATGAGGGCAGCGTGTGATAATAGCGTGTAACTGGATTGGCGCACGAGCCCCTCCCCTATAGTTTTCCTCGCCACTAAAAGGCTTTTGAGCATTAATGAGAGCCCTCTGTCTGCTAATTAATTGACATTCTCTTGAATATTCATACTGCGCATCACAAATACGCTCTTAATTGCACCGTAAACCATCTCGGGGGAAGGAAATCGCCACAGACTTAATTAAAACAATGCTGGTCGGACTCAAAAAGGTAAGATGAGTGTGCGGCCGGACAGGTTACATGCAACTGTAAACGCTCTCCCTGTTTTTGGCAATAAATAATGCATCTCACTGTGCGATCTCAGCACTAACTGAATGCTTTCTGAGGGGAATGCCCGGTATAGATCTATAATTGTTTTAAACATCAGTTTGATTGTTCAATAGTTCCCAAAAAAAAATAAAAATCCTTAAAATCCCTCAAAGCTGCTAAAAATTATGGCCACTAAAAATAAACCTGATTGCTTCAATATTAGCTGACTTTAATAATTTGAAGATAACAAATGTTTGCATTAACAATGTAAAATTCACCACCAGCAATTGCAATTTGTTTATTCATTAGTTCTTTGGTAAATCTACATTGCCTGCAGACAGAGACGAATAATGCGATGATATACACACTGAGATTGCCCGGGTCGACAGCAGGTTTCACATGCACTAAAAAGAGGCTCAGGTATTATTATTAACTATTAATAATAGTAATTATTAATAATTAATAAGACGCACGAGTTGATAGGCGTATTATTTAGCTTAATAAGAGCAACAACAACTTATTCATAATCACAAATAATACAAATAATACTTATTATTATTGATAGGCCTGTTGTTATTTGTGTTATTTAAAAAAAAAAAGCAACAACCCTTATTAAGCAACAACAACTTATTCATAATCAAAATAATACAAATAACATCAAGCCTTTCAATAATAATAACAATTATTATTATTATTATTATCATCAATAATAATAATAATAATAACAGTGATAATACTAGTGATAGGCTTGCTGTTTATTATTATTCTTGATTATTAATAAGTTGTTGCTCTTAGGGTATTATTAGTGTTTTTTATATTAGGCTTAATAATAACAACAATAATAACCATTATTATTATTATTATCATTATCATATTGATTATTAATAAGTTGTTGTTTTATGTATTAGGCTATTATTGGTAGGCTATGTTTTAATAATATGTTTTTAATAATAATATAATAATAGTAATAATAGTAAATACTTTTGCACGTTTTTTCCCCTTTAACCTACTTTTCTCTTGTAGGTTACTTTTTACAATGAATGGCATCGATCCTCTTTTAACAACATTTGTTTCCTATTGTGCGGCGGAGGGCAGACGTGTGAAAGTGGCTGTTTGATTCTGTTTTTCATCCCTATGACCTCAGCTTTTGTGTCTCATCGCCCTGGGAATGTCACGCCTCACTACTCTACTTTAAGATGCTTCAGAAAGTGCCTTTGTTTTTCTGCTTTTTTTCAGACGCACACAAAATTGTTCTCGAACCCCCCCACATAAACTATAAAAGATACTTAAGACTAGAGCCCCCGGTTCACAAGTGCAATGCAATTTGGCTTAGACTAACCTTTGTCCAGCTTGTACAAATGACCAAACTCACTCGCACATTATACAGTTGATCTACTGCTGCAGGCACTCAGAATTCATTCAGGAACCGTGGTGGCATTTTCAGTGCGCCATTCGAGCATGCACGATCCAGAGCGCGCTATAGAGACGAGGGAGAGAAGAAAAAGCAACAAATCTTCTGTGAACAAATAAGCGCGGCTCGTCACATTGGTTAACCGTTAAGTTAAGGACAAAGCTAATTTCCATGACAGCTACCTGAAAAAGAAAAGAAAAGGAAAATGTGCAATAAGTTGGGTGGTCTCTCATCACAGGTTGATACTGTGCCATTGTGCGCACGATTAACTGTGAAAACATTCGCCTGCGTGTCTGTGTAGGGTCAGCTAAGGAGCATGAAGGCATGTGCAGGTCATTTGCATAAAAATGCTAGAATATATTTTACGCGCTACAAATGTAATTAAAAGATTCGTTAACACTTTGCATTACAGTGTGCAATACATATTACTCCATAAAATAATTACACATCCATGTTGTTAATTTATATATTCAGAAATTATACTGTAGGCTATTATGAACACTAACATAATCTTTTTTTTTTTTTTTTTTTTGCATTCACATTCAATTATTGTGTATTGAGTGCATCCCTTCTTTCCTTGAACCCCAAAGGCATACAATTGTATTTGTTTTTGCCTTGGTAAACATTTGGGTAGAGAAATAAATACTTTCATGAGTCCACGCACACTCTCACTGAAGGTGTCGGATACTTTGTCCCAGCATCAGAATGGCGGATTTATTGAAGAATACTTGCTCTCTCACAAAACCTCGGCTTGATCGACATTGCTTCCCAAAAGCCAGCCTCAGAAGAACTCTGGAAAACGTCATGTGGAAAAAAAGGCTGGAAAATCGGAATCCTTTGGCCCCTTTCCTGTCAATACACAAACAGAGGAATGATAAGTTAAAGGCGCAGTGAGAAAAAAAAATGCTACATAAAAAGAGCAGTTTCGAAGACGAACCGTGGAGCTGCATGACTTCCTAGCTTGGAAAGAAAGTGTTTCTGAGACGGTGATTGTGTGGCAACCAAGGAAACTATAACGCTTTGCTTGGTACTTTCCTCCTGTTTTATAAATATTAGCTGCCTGGTAAAAGTTTTTTTTCATCTCATGCTTCCCTCCATTTTGATCCAGACCACAAACCCCCCCTCCCCTCCCCCAATCAAATGCATCATTGCACATTGCTTCTAATAACTTGTGTGGTTTATTCTATTCCTGATCCGTCAGAGCAGTCAGGGGTCTCATTGGTGGATTTATGGTAAAAAAATTTGCATAAATTATGAGCAAATCCGCGAGCGCGTGTGTGGTCCATTGCAAACTCACCAAGCGGAAAGGTGGCCCTTGGTGAGCCATGGAAAAAAAAAAGCTTGAATGGCCATTGCTCAAAATAGGCTTCCATTTGGTTTTCACATTCACATAATTGACTTATGGATATTTTATACAGTTTTCACAACGCCACTCTGAAGGCTTTGTTTGCATGTCTGAAGTACTTTTCAGTTTGCTTTACATGAACACAAAAGGCCGCCTGGCATCATGAAGTTTCATTTCAAAAAGGACTTTTTGTTTGTTTGTTTTGTTTAAATGCTTGCGCATTTTCTTATGCACCCTTCGGGTCACGTCATCACGTCACTTCTATGGCTTTAGAAGAAAAGGCTGCAAGAGTTCAACTCTAAATGTATCTCACATTTTTCATTTCAGTAATTTCTAAAACATTGAACTTTTTTATTTGGCAAGCGTTTATAGGCAAATGTATTGACAATGGTTGGCTACTTAATTATTTTATATTGACAAATGTTGATAGATTTAATATGCTGTTGGTACACATCGCTCGTGTCTTTTATATGTATTCTGTCGTCTGGTTCGTGAAGAGGTTTCTCAAGTATTGCTGTTAATATTGTCGGGTGTGATCACGCATTTAAAACTGCAATAATGAGTCTCTCTAATAGTCGGAATCAGAATTGACTACATCTTTAAAATAATGGCAATTCTATTCATTGGCAAAATTAGCTTTGATCATTTTGTTCACACTTTACATTTGTGTTCATGTGTATTTGCATAGGCTAAGTACCGTGTAATACTAATGAACTACATTTTAATTAATGTGTAATTATTTTGTAGAGCGGCTTGTAAGGGCACTTTATATTTTTATTATCTACAAGAAATTAATTACAGTGGCATGTGTAACATTCACTGCAATGTAGTGTTACCGATTATGTTTGTTTTTTTTATCTTTAAAAATGTGTAATATCATCCGTGAAACATTAGTACCGCCAATAGATAATTTCCTTGTTGCGTATAAACATATGCTTATGGGATAAATGACACCGGACAGGCATATGGCTCCCTTGGCTCATTAGATAACGACGCGCTCCGGTTAGTCATGTGGAAATACACAAAAATGTGTTTTACACGGTTTCATTTGCAATGCATATGTTTACGTTAGGGTGCAATTGACATTTATGCTCTAAAGAGCCCTAACAAAGCAGGCAAAAGTCATATGAACTGTGTCATGACAGCAAAACAACAAAAAAGTAGCTGCGACAAAACGATGCAAACTGCAAGCGAGTTCCAGCCAATTTCCATGTCAAACATCCCATTGCTCAGTAGCTCCATTTGTACGTGTGAATTGTGGACCAAGCACCCTGTGAAGCACACTGAAAGGTTCACACACATACCTTTACACACTGTTACCGGGTGCCATCGCAGTTCAATTCCGGTTGCCTGGTCTTTTCACCCCTTTGCTCTGTCTTCAAATGGAAATGATTTCTATTGGCCCAAGGTGTCCATGTAAATAGGTGTAAATGAAACCAAATTATGCCTTTCTCCCAGCCCCCCTCCTCCCAAGGCGATTGTCATGTGATAGCAAAGAAGTGGCACTTTAATGAAGCGCCTCTACAGGGGGCTTTTCTGCCCATGTAGCCACATAAAACTATCAGATGGTTAGAGGAAGGACGTGGAGGCAGCCACTTAGCTCGTCTTATCAAGAAAGAAGGAGAGAGAGAGAGAGAGAGAGAGAGAGAGAGAGAGAGAGGGGTCCATTCGAGCTGGCCTGGGAAGGAGGAAGCTACACTTCGACTTTGAGATCATCAATTTATAGGACGAGCCTTGGCGTTCCTTCACATAAACTGAGGATCGCGCATCACCATACTGAACTTTCATCCCACTGAAACTTGGGAGGGCTGCATAGCTATACGATAAACCCGGATCACTTTTTATTTCATGACCTTTTGAAGAATTGTGCAATACTTCTGCTGGACACGCAGAAATAATTCCCACTGAATTTCCACAACAAATTTGGGGAGGATGCCTAGACCTGGGAGAAACACGTATAGCGACCAGAAACCCCCGTACTCCTACATTTCGCTCACCGCCATGGCTATCCAGAGTTGTCCGGAGAAGATGCTTCCTCTTAGCGAAATTTACAAGTTCATTATGGATCGCTTTCCGTACTACCGAGAGAACACTCAGCGCTGGCAAAATTCCCTCCGCCACAACTTGTCCTTCAACGATTGCTTTATTAAAATCCCCCGCCGCCCGGACCAGCCGGGCAAGGGCAGCTTCTGGGCTCTCCATCCCAGCTGCGGAGACATGTTCGAGAACGGAAGTTTTCTGAGACGCCGCAAACGCTTCAAGGTGATGATGACAGCAGACCACCTGGCACCCAGCAAGCCCTCGGACGCTGCCCACTACCTGCAGCAGCATGCCAAGCTGAGGCTCAGCGCCCTGGCAGCGACAGGCACTCATCTCCCCCAGATGTCCGGCTACAACTTGGGAGTGTCCCAGCCGTCCACGTTCAAGCACCCCTTCGCCATCGAGAACATCATTGCCCGAGAATACAAAGTGCCAGGGGGACTGGCGTTCTCCACCATGCAGTCCATGTCCGCCGGGTATCCTCTGCACAACCAGCTGACCACAGCTTGGCCCCACATGTACAGCACTAGCGTGATCGACAGCGCGACGTCCATCTCAATGACCAGCAGTGATTACAGTGCCTACGGTGTGCCCATCAAGTCCCTGTGCCACGGGGGTCAGACCTTACCGGCGATCCCCGTCCCGATCAAGCCGACCCTGGCGTCGGTGCCCGGCCTGACGGCTCTGCCGCACCACATTCCCGCTTTCCTGACGAACTCTCCCCAGTCGCTGAGCCCGACGTCCCCGCAGACAGCGACCAGCCAAAGCAGCCCTGCCACCCCGAGAGAGACTCTGATGAGTCCCTCAACGCTCCAGTCGGTCGCTGTGCACTGACACGAACAGGTGTCGTTGCGTGAGAACTATAGGCCTCTTGGTCAACTCCTACTCCAAAGTTGAATTTGAATTATAGACCTTGAAAACGTCTGCCGAAAAAACGAAACAAAAAACAAACGAACAAACAAAACAAAAAAGAACTCGCTATACAATCAAGGCAAGAGCTATCTATGTTGCAGTGATGTTAATTTATGTATATGTGTTACAAATTTTAAGTGTCGCTTTTGATGATTCAAATCACATGGATCGAACACGGATATATTTTAATGGTTTTCCAAAAATATCTGAGAGTCTCTTTTCAGTTGAACTATCCAGAATTTACGTGTTTGTTTAATTGGTTGACTGTTGACAAAGTCCAAGCAAGCACTGCAATCTGCGACATGTCTGAGATGCACAAGGCGAGTGCGGTACTTTAACAGATTGTTGCCTATTCAGACAATTTACAGTTTTTGTAAACAAATGTTGGTTTTCAATTTGAATCACATTTGCCAAATGTGCTGAAATACATGCATCTTCCATTCTAACATCAACCGAAAACAAAAGCATTGTTTGAAATGCTCTCTATTTTCACTTTCTTGACAGGCAAATTGTGTCTCAGTCTGCATACCAAATACACACACACTGACATAAGTACAGTATTTGCTACAGTATCGAACTTGAAAATGAAAACACATTTTAAGGATACGTTCATCGCTAAAGGCGACGTAAATATGTGAATAATTGCAAATATGTGATATTGAATTGTGTAAAATGCACTTTTTAGTTAGATGTTTTACATTTTCTCTATTTTGCAGGAAATGTTTTGTGAGCGTTTAATTTAAAGCCGTGGTGACCTTGTGTATTAAATGCCGTACATTTGTACTTTTTGTTCAGAAATATGAAGCATGCCTTTTCCAGACTTTGTGTTGTTTTGCTGCAAGCATGCGTGCTTTTGAAAGCTGTGCAAAACGTCTGCATTAAATTATAAACTTGGTCATCAGAATATTTTTTCATTAAAATGGTGTAAACCTAAACAAATTCTGTTGTATTCGTTTGTGAAATTAGTTCATGGGTTTTTCATTTTCTGCACACAGACAGCTCACTACGCAGACAACAAGAATCATTCATTATTATTATTAGTAGTAGCAGTAGTATTTTTGTTATTATTGTTATTACAATTATTGTTATTATTATTATGGTTAATCTTATTCTTCTTATTGTTGTTTTTATTAATATTATTATTATTATCATTGATGTTTTTATAAATATTTATATTATTGTTATTGTTATTATATATATTTATTTATAAATATTTAAATAATAATATACAACCTATAGCCTAAATAATAGCTGTAAGTCTATATCTGTTTTTTTTTTTTTTTCTCTCATACAACAAAACAGGATTATAGCCGACAACGGTTAAAATGATTAATTTATTATTATTATTAGGTTATTATTATTATCATCAAATAAATAGTATATCATAGCGTATGTTAAGCATCTTTAACTGCATAAATTTGCTCGGTAGATCATGAGCACTTTTTTCCAAACCGAACGAACACATATATGTACGAGCCCCTCGAGGAAATCCCACCAACCAACAGACAGATATAAATGAATAAAGCACTCGATTAAGGTGCATAAAGTTACTATTCCGCAGTCACTGCGCAGACAAGCACAATTATCAGCACAGGCGCTAATTTTGAGCTTTATAGAGACTCCGACATGTCGAATTTCAAACATGGCATTTTTATTTAATCAGAGGATGCAACTGATTCATTTACTATAGAGAGCGACTTGTTGCAGGATTGGATTTGTATTATTTGTAGTAGTTTTATATGATTTTGAATAGAATAATTTTATTTAGACTATTTTACTCTTTCCAACAGCTTATTTTAGATCTATTTAAATTATAAACTCTTAATAATTAATTCACTTTGAATATAATGACACATTTTATTTTTATTTTAATATCCTTTTTTATTATTATTGTTTTTACTATACTTTTACGCTACTATTTAATAAAAAATATCCCACTTTGATTTTACTCATTTTTTACTCTTAGATTTAATGGGGGGTATGTCGCGGTCATATTGCGAGAAACAGGTGCATTGTTTGCGTCCCCGCACAGAGAGCAACAGCCTTCTTCGGGATATTAAGCAAATACATTAGAATTCCGTCAGTTTATGCAATTGAGCTGATCAAATATAGGGTCCCTGGTCACTTCATTCACCCTCATTCACTTGAATAGAAAGTGCAAAGACTTGCAAACTTAGACTGGGCCACCGATGTAGATTTAGTCTTTTCTTCTTCTTCTTTTTTCAGAAAGACAAAAAGGTCGATTTCTCACAAACACATAGCTGACTGGGGACTAGGAAACGAGTTCTGAGACCCCTTTGGAATTTAAATCCAACCCCTCCCCCTGAGAGACTGTTTGCACAACACTGCAAGTTTGTTCTCCACTCTTCCCCTTTTTCCTTTTCTTTTCTTTATACCTTCTTTTTCGGGTTTGACATTGTGTTGCATTGATGTTTGCTCTAGGTTATCATAATGATTATACAGAAGTGTATGTTTAGACAATAGTCTTTAGTCTTTTTTTAAAAGGGGACAGTATATAGAAATATTTGCTTAAACTACAATAAAGAAATAAGAAAGTAAATACGATTTGAAATCAATTTTTTAATAACAGAAATAAATGAACAAATTATTTTTTTCTGATATATTATAACTTATACATATAAGATTTATATGTTTAATTATTTATTATTTCTTTTTTCAATTTACATAACTGTACTGCAGTGTTGCCAAATTATTTTAGGCAACTTCACTATTTTCCAAATAAAATGTTAATATTACTGCATTCGCTGTTTTTAGTTAAGCAAAATTTTGAAAACATATTAAAACCAGGATGGTGATAAAAACTTTTTTTTATGTACACTGTAAATACTAATAGTAATCTCAAATGATAAAAAAATTAAATGTACTCAACTTTATCTGAAGTTTTTAATATTCTAATTAGATTTAAGTTACTCTCTAAATCCTAAAGTTGTCATTAATAAAAATATTTAAGTGGTCCTAATTAAACTACTTGAAATGTCACATTTTGGAATCAGAACTCAAATACATATGTTCTTTCAACTTTGACTTTCAGTACTAACTCAAAACTACCAAGTACAAAATTGCAGCTGTGTGGAATTCCCCTTGTGCTGTATAAGACATGCCATAACCCAATTTAAATAATTAAATCAAAACATTGATACTTTAACCACAGATGAGTTAAGCTTACTTGTAACTAGTTAACGTTACTTAAAAAATTTGGTTTGGTTTACGTCAGTCAAAGTTTGGTTTAAGTTTGGTTTACGTCAGTCAAATAAGTAAGATTACTTAGAAAATCCTGCACACCGATTGCCTTGAAAAATGTAAGTACAGTCAAATTCGATTTTACAGTGTAAAATTTAAGTGTATGAGACTAGAATAGATAGACAGACAGACAGACAGACAGACAGACAGACAGACAGACAGATAGATAGATAGATAGATAGATAGACAGATAGATAGATAGATAGATAGATAGATAGATAGATAGATAGATAGATAGATCGATCAATCTGAACACATCTGAATTCAGTTGGTCGCCTACCCTCTCCAAACCTGCACTGTCAAGCCGGTCGACCATCCCTCTGTTCACCGCATTATGCTGGAGAGCAGAAGCATTAGCTTGTGGTGGCTCTAGTAATAATGAAGGGCCTCTGTTGTCTTTGAGTGGGCTTTCTCTGTTCATTAATACTGGCGTGAACTCTGTTGTGTAAGCAAAGACAAAATTATGCCCCCCTCCCACCCTACACCACCCATCTACTACATGATCCACTCCTACCAAGAAGAAGGTCATCCTAAGCAGGGGGATAAAATATAGAGCATGCCACGCAATACCACAATGTGGTAGTTTAATTAAAATAATTCATTACAGTGGGAGCCCAAGGTAATTAGCATGCATAATTTATGATTTGCTTAATGCATGCCGGCCGAGGCGTCAGTAATAAACTCGACTTAACCTCCAGTGGAGAGAGATGAAATGGACAGTGGACGGTTATTTATTACGTGTTTATTGTTGAGCAATAAGTCAAATCCGAGGAGAAGCGTTTGACAGAACTTTGGTTGATACTTGGCTTTTGCTGAACTTGGATGACTTCATTTGTTTTTGCAGCAAGTGAGAGAGGATTTGCTCATGAACTTGAGCTCAATCATTAATAGGTAACATATAAACCATTGGTATTGCAGTCAGGTACATTAAATGTTGGAACTGGATGCTTTGAGGTGTGAACCAGTTTGTTCACCCTATTATTTCAACTTTACATCATTACGCAAAGGGTTAAATTCTGAGAAACTGACAGGATGCAATTCAAAACAAGTTACAAGTCTCTTAAGTCCTTCTATATGGAGTGTCCACTCAGAAATCAGTCGCAGCACAACAGACTTACAGCAAAAAGTCTCATCTGCTACAGCTTACACCTTTCTTGGATTTCTCTAAAGGTCTATACTGACAGAATGAGGCCGGATGTAGAGTCGACCTGCACTCTTCATGTTTCTATTCATATTATGGGCTGTCAAAATACTGTTTGTAAAAGTGTAAAATCGAATCGATGCTAAGCAAAAGTAGCCTCGCTGATGGCGATGATACTTTGCAACCACACCCCGATTTTTATTAAAAACAACTGCAATAAACAAATATATTTATACGCTTTTGCAGTGCATACTTACTATAGCAAAAAGGAAATGATTTAGTAAGGTAGGCACTTTTAGATCTGACTATTGCTTAAATCTATACATGAAAGCATTCAAAAAACACAGTCAAAATTTTTTAGCCAATTTTGATTTTTGAAAATGACTGTGCAGAATCAATGAATCAGTGATAAGAACACATTTTGGCCAACATCACAACTACCATGCTAAATCCAAACAGATTTTGTAATCTGTGCTTCTAATGTCACAAATGCTTATCTTCAAATGAGACACTTATCTTCATGTTGGACTCTTGTAAATAATCTCATTAAAACAAATGATTGTTCGAGAGCTTCATTGAGTGAGTGGACCGCTCCATTTGAGGTCAGGGAGATCTCAGAAGCCTATTTCCAGGTACTGTGGACATCGGAGACAGTGGGCTAAAGGGACGAGAGGGAGCATGACTGGGCCGAACACCCATGTGTGCATGAAATTAGAATGTCAACATCTGATTCATGCTGGTTGGCAGTGACTGTGAAACAAATTATGTCAGTGGGAGGTATGTCTCGTTCCACTCTGGAGTGTCTATGAGCTGAATGTGGGACAGGCTTGGATTCCTACAGAATTAGACAGATATAATTGGGCATTTTTCACCAAACCTGTCAAGAAAATGTCCTTGACATATTTAACCCCAAATCAAAAATAAATAAATAAAGGAAAATGTATATATATATATATATATATATATATATATATATATATATATATATATATATATATATATATATATATATATATATATATATATATATATATATATATATATATATATATATATATATATATATATATATATATATATATATATATATATATATATATATATATATATATGGGTATTTTACTTTTACTATTACCATTGTTTTCAATGATGATTCTCACTACCGTAATACATAATTCTTTTACTGTATTATTGTTTTAAAATAAATAAAAAAAAAAAACTGTGTAAAAGACAGTAATACAATGATGTATAAATAATTTCCATTTTTAATAAAAACATTTCACATTGCGGTAATGAGAATATCATAATGACTATCTTTTTTTCATTTTGCGGTAATAAGAATTGGGGGAGAAAATGTGTCTGAAAATAAATGTTGTCATGTACAAACTCTTAATGGCCCTATAATTGGGCCTCATTTTCTATATGCGAAATACAATTTCTTATTTGTTTCTTTGGAAGTGAAATTGGACCAGGACATTTTCTTGACCGGTTTTGTGAGATTAACCCCATTCTAATTAGTATTTATAATTCAACGGAACAAATTTTGAAATGAAATATCTCAGAAAGAACAAATTGTTTCTGAAAATGTTTTACAATAGGTTGCTTTAATAAATAGCTTTTCTATTAAATTGATGCTGATTTGTATTTTGACATGAATGATTTATGAAGGCTCTATTAAGAATCATACAGCCAAAAAAGTAAATACAGCGAAACCTTAAAAATACTTTGTAAATTTCTATTAAAATCCAAAAAGAGACAATCAACATGAAATCAGTATTGACCCCATTTACTTTCCAAGTACTTGTTCCTGGTCTTTGTAATTTTTTCAGTTCTTCCTCTTGTCATAGTCCACTTTTCTCAATCCAAATATACTGTTTAACTCAAAAAAGTATCACATTACGGAAGTAAAATTTGATTCAAATGCTTTTTCATGTTGACTTTGATGTTATATGCAGTTTTTCATCATGAACCATTTTTTTTTTTTTTTTAATCTTTTTCAGACTTTTTAGAACTATGACATATATCAAAATCATTTCCTTCATTTGGGTGCTCCTGGTCTCTCAGCTTATTAAGATGTTAAATGCATTTCCTGCCTGTTAGTGTTAACGGGGCTAACTTAGCATAGCAGGGGCAGTAAAAGAGGGCCTAATTGTTATTCAAGTTAAAGATGTGTATTGTCTCAGGAAGGTGATAACAGGAACCATTAGCTAAGATCTTAGTTTTAAAAGGTCTCTACTTTCACCTGAGCAGAGGCTGTCCTGTCTTATCAGTTCATGAGGTCAACTGAACTGCAGTCTCAAAGCACATTTGTTTGAATTCACTGCTTTACATCTAATTTATTACAGCGTTGCATCGAAGGCACCTAAGAGCATGTCAGCCTGTCAACTCATGGTGATATTAATTATATCCTCTCCAGGTTGTTGCAATATTAGCTGTAGGAAGAGTTTGCTGCAGGACTCCATTTTGAATTCCCAGATGTTTCGGAGAGCTTTGAGGATTGTTGTTTCTATGTTCAATTCAAGAACCCATAAATTAACATATGTTTTGACACTTGCGAGAACATCTAACATAGTGAAAGCACGCCAAAGCCTCCAGACTCGGCAGGGCTGTACAGGTTCAGACAGAACACAGCATGAGTTTTTCCTCGTCCTATTCATCACGCTTCAGGCTTCGGCTTTGTCAGCCTGGGCCACCAATCAGAAAGCAGAGTGCTTCTCCTTTCCCAAAATATTATCCCAAACTTCTCAGCTGATTTTGGCCAACGGCCCACAATGTTAAATGTCAGTTGCAGTGTTCTGACGCAAATAGGCGAATGAATGTGCACAGGGCTGGGCAGTGCCATCTTGAGTGGACGCTTGTGCTCAGCATTGTTTGTTTTGGAGGACAATAGCATTTTGGCAAGATTCCAGGTTATTGCCATTCTCAAACCGTGCATGCTTGTGCAGTGAGCTCTCTCTTACTGAGGATAATTTAGGCGTAGTTGGGTTTAACCTCTGCTGAGTACATTTTAATTAGTTTTGTGGTTTGTTGTCACAAAAGCTCAATTGCAAAAATGCTCGTTTTCTGAAGCATTGGTTATCTATGCTGGTTTTAAACTAGTTCAAAAGTTTCATAAATTTGTATAATATTTGTGAATTTTATCCACCAAAAATTCCAATATCATCATATTTATATCATAACTGTTAGGAAAACAAGTGATCACAATAAAACCACTGGTACATTAAGGTACATTAAGGCAAGGTTCAATTATACTATAATTATGGTAGATTTGAACCAAAAAGATCAAAATGTTTTCTCAGGACAAAGTTATTTGTCATAAATGTCAAGTTGGGACAAGTAGTATCGGGAGAATTATTATTATTATAATTGTATTTTTGTGGTTTTTGTTGTCATTTTATACAATTTATTAACTAAATTTTTTGCTGGCCAAAACAATTGTTTCATATTTTTGTCAGTAATCTTTTCCATTTTCACTGTTTGATTAATTGTTTTGTTTAATCGTTGTTTAATTCTTAACATTTTTCTTAAAAGAGTTTAAGTAGTCTATTTTTCATTTTAAATACAGTTATTTAGAGAAAGTACAAATCAGTACAAATATGCTCATTCGACAGCATTTGTGACAATGTCGATCACTTAAAATGGAAGTGAATGAGGCCAATTTATGGAGCGTTTAAAGGTGTAAAGCTTCTAATATTATAAAAGCACAAAACTCCTGTATTTTTGAGCTGTAAAGTTGTTTAAATCATAATTTTTACAGTTGTTTTAGGGTTTTAGTATTTGCTGACATTACATTGTCATGGCAACAAAGTTGTAAACTTTTATATAACTTTACACAGAAAAGGTAATTTGTTATTGTTATTGTTTATGTCTTGTGGCTATACTTTTGAAACAGTGAGTATGTTAATGTTTTTCAGGTTGGCCCCCATTCACTTCCATTGTAAGTGCCTCACCGGAACCGGAATCATATTAAAGAATACGAGGGACAAGTCAAAAAAATTTTTGGTAATCAATATGCCAAAAATGCTGTTTAACTTGAAACTGGAACATTCCTTTAAGGTATGCATCTAAATTGGTGACATGTCTGTAATATTATGTTTGAGAAGTTAAATATTCACTGTATGGAAGCAGTCAATTTAAATAGAAAACAGTTGCCTTCAGAATTGTTAAAAAGTAAATTTTGCACCTGTATTTTTAATAATCCTTCTTCGAGCAAACAGTCACTGAGCGTGTGTATGTGCATGATATATTGAGTGCATTTACAGGTTCTTGTGTACCTTATATTATGTACCAACAATATGCATCTTAAATGTAAGCACCTTAGAAAGCTTTTTTCTTTCTCAGGTCGATAAACTTGAAAAATCTCTGCCACTCTTCATCTCTCGAAATATAAACCCCCAAACATATTACATAATTGCTAAAGTCAGAGCAAAATCTTAATTGAAGGGGATTGCAGAGGCAAAATGTCTGCTATTGCATCATTTATCTCTCTCTCTCTCTCTGTGTGTGTGTGTGTGTGTGTGTGTGTGTGTGTGTGTGTGTGTGTGTGTGTGTGTGTGTGTGTGTGTGTGTCAAAGCTCATTTACCAGCAAACATAAACATCTCCTTTTAATGATGAGACCTAGCAGATTTGGCACTTGGGTGTTTGGGTGCTTAAGGGTCTTCGCTGCGAGGCGTTTAATATGTTAGGACAGTAACAGCCTCTGTGGATTTTGTAGTATCCCTGCTATTTCCCCTGCCGCGACAAGCTAATCTATCACTGTAGATCTTATCTCTGATTCTGCAGCAGTAACTAACACCTTGCACCATCACTTCAAAGGCCAGCTGGGCAGCATAGGTGAAGCAGGGCGGCTGGGAGAGCTGAAGGCTACACCCAGAGGTGAGAAGGAATGATGCTGATTAGTGGTGTTAGAGCAGTACACTATGGGAGATTGGGTGGGGCGCATGATATTCCATTAGAACTGTGGCTGGAGAGTGTACTATGACAGCAGCTGTCTCCTTATTCTTTTCTTTCCCTCTCTTTTGGTATTTCTCTTCTGCTGTTTCTTCTGACCTTGCGCCGGATCACGGCATTACAGTACTAGAGCCTACATACATAGGCAGTCATTGGTAATTGTTTCTTAGCAAAGATTTGGGAAACCCAGCAGTTGGGTTATGTTGTTAGAGGGTCTAACTCTTTATCCCAAGCACTTTTGTAAAATGGTTTCAGTTGCAATTAGTTCTGAATTGTGTTCCTGTAGCTCAACGGGTTGAGCATGGCTCTTTTGAGGTAAAACTGTGGTTCTCAATTGCTGATGCATGACCCCCAAATGGTCCGCAGTGACAGGGCCTCATCCTTGAAATCCATGAAAAACATTATGCAAGGTAAAAGAAGATATGACCATGACTACATAAAAAATGGGTTCAATCACAACTAAGGTTGCGAACTAGGACAATATTAGAGGGGATGTCCCATATTTTGACCGAAATTAAGATGGTTTGACTATTATCCCATATTCAAGCAGCAGAATGCTTAATTGGATGGCGTTGTGCACCAAAATGTCCACTACAGAAGTAATCGTGTCCCATATTGAAGCTGCAAAATGTGCAAGGGGGACCCGTAGAGTATAAATCACTTTCTACCATTTTCTGTGTAAAGTTATACAATTTCACAGTTTTGTTGACATGACGACACAACAATGTAATCCCTGTAATCCTGCAAAAACAACAATTTAAACAACTTTACAGCTCAACTAATACTTTTGACAGAAAAATGAATGTAAGTGCTTTTCTAAAATTATAAGCTTCACATTTCTGCCTTAAAACCCTCCAAAATCTGTCCCCATTCATTTCCATTGTAAGTACCTCTGTAACTTTGATTTTTAAGTAAATGAGTGACAAATCCCTTTTATTTTTGTGATTATAACCATTATGCCACAGATTTCATCCACTGAGCTTAACTTGTATTGAATCTGGAATATTCTTAAAAAAAATTACAATTTGTTTGGCCTATGCAGTTTGTGGTAATATTAACCCATTTTATTATTAAATTTTTAGGACATTTTTGTTTTATTTTTGTACAATAAACAATTCTGCCACTGTGTTGGGGTTGGTCGATTGGGTTTTGTCTTTGTCTATTTTATAATCTGGGTCCTAAAGCATAATCTGGGTCCTAAAGCAAAATCTGTTGAGAACCACTGTGATCCATCAGCTTCGAAGAATCATCCATCAACCCCTGGGCTTCATCGTAGTACACTTGAAATCTACACTGTATTCAATGGCAGAGGAAGCTGATAGTTGACTAAAATGGGCCCCTGTGACATGCAGATGGATTTCTTTTGTTGTCGAATAACAAGGCCCCATTGTTCCGCTAATGTAACTCCATCGGTCTTTGATCCAATCCCATGTTGTGACGATCAGTGTGAAAATTCTCCAGCAAGAGCACGATCCACTACTTTGTCTTTTGTTATCGTGATAATCTGCCACATTAAAATTCCACTTTGTTCTTTTGTCTCTTTGTCGGCCGAGCACAATGCAGGGTTAATTAGCAGCCGCTGCAGCTTTCCGTGTTCCTCTACTGTTAATCACATTTGAAGTGTCCTCTTCATAGTCAGTGACTCTCATCAATGACTCACTGCAAACATGGCCGAGGTCCAACTATTAACAAACAAACCAAATAACAAACAGAGCGTCGTTAATCCCATCTTGAGGTGACAGACGAATCACATCTGTTCATGGTCAGTATAGAAATATTGTACAGTGAAATTAGGTGTAGGTACTATATGAACCATTGTAAATGGACTGTTCGCTGTTCAGAAATAATGCTAATTTGACAAAAATTTCCATGTAACAAAAGAAATGGAAATTATTTACACTGCCAATCTCCAAAAAGGTCCCCAAAAAGTTTCATGAAAGTAGTTACCGTAATTTGATTGGTACACTATATTTCAAGTCTTCTGATGCCATACAATAGCTTTTTGTGAGGAACAGGCCAAAATCTTTGAAATTATTAGCTGATGATTTCTCCTTAAATACCATTCATGCTTGCGTTCTATTAAACAGCTTTGGTGTCTATTAACAGCATTTTTTTTCTCATATGTCATGTGACCAATTTGGGATAAAACAGTCAAAAAATACTTATATTCTGTCCTGTTCCTCACACAAAGCTATTGGATGGCTTCAGAGGACTAAAAGTGTACAGTGCAAGTATACGCTAGTTATATAGGATGCTGTTATTTGTCATTTTGGAAAGTATTTGATTAGGAGTGGAGAGGCAAACAAAGTATGTAAACAATATATTCGCTCTACTTCTAAGAATTGCTATCAATGAGCAGTCCTCATAGTTCAGAGTTCACAGTCAGTTCTGTGATATCCTTTCTTTCTTTCTTTCTTTCTTTCTTTCTTTCTTTCTTTCTTTCTTTCTGTCTTACACACCGGATGCCAACGCTTTCCACATATCACATTCTTTCTCAACATTACCCTTCTTCAGAGCAAGAAATCCACATTCCCTGGTGGTCTAATTTATGTTAAGTCACCAACCTCCCCCATGGCTGTTTTGAAACGTCTGCGAATGGAGACTGGATTGGTGCAGCCTAGCACTATGCCGGAGTCCCCGGTGAGATTACTCTCTACGGGAAAGAGCCACTCACCGAAACCATCTGCAAGTCCATGGGGCAGTTTAGGAAGAAAGACCAGACTTCTAAGGATCTCCAATCTTAACCCAGCTTCTCGTATGAAGAAAGCAATTAATTCTGATTCTAGTGAAGTCAGTGGCTGTGCTTGGATCAGTGGCATGTGTAATATGGAACCAGGTTCCTCTGAGAATACATTTTTGTTATCCTGGAAATGGACAGTAAAGCTGTAATTTGTTTTGAAGTTAGCGAACTAGTGTTTCAGTTAAAGAAAAAAGCGTGTAACTGGTTATGTTCTGTTGCAGGTTCTGCTTGTAGCTCAAAAGACAACTTAAGTCCAGTGTTCAAGTTCATTGTGTAATCTGACCCTTAATATTGCATTCATTGGTGTACTCTAATGTACCCTATGGTTGATTCAGTCCTATTAATAAGATTAAAAGAATAAGATGCAGTTAATTTTGAAGTTTCGATATGAATAATATTTATCAGACAAAATATTTTGATAGTTATTTTATGATTACGTCCCAAGTAAAAGTTAAAGCAAACTTGTTTTAAAACAAAGCTGATAAAATGAACAATACGAAAAATAAAATACCAACACAAGACCATCTATCCTATCTAGACCATCAATACAGATATAACACATTCAATTGATTTTCTTTACATTCTCCTTATGATCATGGGCCTTGGGGAAATGTGTGTTAGTTACTGTATCTGTTTACACTTGAAGATGCTAATGAAGCTTTAATAAACAAGAAATGGGCATTCCTGAAGTCAACTCCGAAACACTAACGCAATCCCAAAGTCACAAAGTTCTCCAAGGAGCGTTTTCCTTCCCCAATCGTAAAAAAGTATGTAGGTCATTTTAATTAATTAAAAACAAAAAGCATAATGATGAAATATGATGAAATTAAAAAAAGCCGTTTGGTTTTGAATAAACTATTTAAAGGAGAAATGCATTTCCAGAGGCAAAAATCTGTGTGTGGACCTCATTTGTGTTAATGTATTAATGCATTTTATTAATTGATGGAGGATATTCTGATATATTTGTCTCTTGATTCAGTATCTTTCTCAACATGTGATACAAAGATCTTCAAATTTCAAAGGGGTCATCCTTGACACCCTTCTTTATGTAATTTACATAACCACAAGTTTCTGCACATTCAACTCTGAGATACCTCAGGGCAAGGCACAACTCTTGTGAAGAATCAGATTGACTGGATTGACTAGATTTACTCTAATCCTACTTCAAAGACATTTCTATTTACACAGGTCTGAATGTAACAAGGAGTATGCTACTTCAGTTTTGTTTGAAGTTAACCATTTAATTTTCTAATTGGCAGTTAATGTGTATTGTTAGTTTGTTAGGTTGTTACCATCAAATTAACAACTTTGCTCAGGTTTTTGATTAGGACTTGTTTGGAAATGGGCTGGACAAGTAAAATGTAAAGTGCTCTTAAGTGTTCAGCAATAAAAACGCTCTCACTTAGAATCTTATGGAAATAGTAAGACAAACTAGTAAATATGGTATTTTGGCCATAGTGAAGCAATCTACATAAGTATAATTAATATTGCTAATATTTGTTATTGTTTTCATACACTGTAAAATGTTAGCAATTTTAATGAACAGGAAAAACCTGTTAATTTCTTAGTGAAAATGATCTATCTATCTATCTATCTATCTATCTATCTATCTATCTATCTATCTATCTATCTATCTATCTATCTATCTATCTATCTATCTATCTATCTATTAGTCTTCTATTAAAATGTCTAATGAGCTTGGAGAACACCTGGCAAGGGATCTGAGACCATTCGTCCATACAGAATCTCTACAGATCCTTCAAATTCAGGTCTATTTTGGTGGACTCTCCTCTTCAGTTCACCTCACACATTTTCTATGGGGTTCAGGTCAGGGGACTGGGATGGCCATGGCAGAATCTTGATTTGTGTTCATTGAACAATTTTGTGTTGATTTTGATGTTTGTTTTGGATTATTGTCCTGCTGGAAGATCCAACCAGGGCCCATTGTAAGCTTTCTGGCAGAGGCAGCCAGGCTTTGAATATTTTTTATCTGTTGGCATTTGATAGAATCCGTGATGCCATGTATCCAAACAAGAGGTCCAGGACCTCTGGCATAAAAACAGCCCCACAACATTAAAGATCCATCACCACATTTAACCGTGGGCGTTGGGTACTTCTTCATCTCTGTGTAGGCCAAATCCAGCTCTGGTGTTTGCTGCCAAAAAGCTCTCATTTAGTTTCATCTGACTATAGAAGCCATCACATTTGAAGTTCGAGTAGTGTCTGACAAACTGAAGATGCTTGAGTTTGTTGTTGGATGAGAGCAGAGGCTTTTTTTCTTGAAACCCTCACAAACAACTTGTGGTGATGTCTGATATTTTTTGAGACTTTCTAACCCACAAGATCCATCTAATCTCTGCAATTCTCCAGCTGTGATCCTTGGAGATTCTTTGGCCACTTGAACCATCCTCCTCACTGTGTGTAGAGATAATATAGACACACGTCCTCTTCCAGGCCGATTCTTAAGATCTCCAGTTGATTGGAACATGTTAATTATTGCCCTGATGGTGGAAATTGGTATTTTCAATGCTTTGGCTATTTTCTTAGCCACTTCCCATTCTGTGAAGCTCAACAACCTTTTGCCACAAATCAGAACTATATTCTTTAGTCTAACCCACTGCAATTGATGATTAAAGGGAATATGGCCTCTGTGTTACTTCATATTTATACCCCTGTGAAACAGGAAGTCATGGCTGAACAATTTCATGTTTCTAGTCAGCCAGGTGCACACGATTTTAAAAATATGACTGGGAATATACTGCAGATATATTTTACTCATAAGAAGTTCTAGGAGTGCCAATAATTGTGGCCAACCTGTTTTGGATAAAATGTTTTATTTAATAACAAGATATTTCCCCTCTTTCAATTGTTTTACTTTAATTAAAGGTTAGATTTTTGTAAATATTTTGAAAGAAAGATCAAAAGGATAACCAAAGCAGATTTGTTTTCACATACTTCATTGCTAAATGAAATGGTTACCATGCATAAACTATTGAACATTTTCATAATAAACAGCGATCCAACAATTTTCACAAAGCCAATTGTCATCTAGCCAAGAAAGTATGGCACTGCTCTGCCTCTTATAAGTTAGCCAGCCCA